>NW_019214448.1:0-173434 GCF_002532875.2 Varroa jacobsoni
GGTGGAAACACTACAGCTAAGTTCTGGGTAACCATACCTCGGTCAAGTATTTGTAGATATTTTAGAAAAAGACATCTAAGATTGTGTAAGGGAAGGGTAACTGATTCAAACTATGTTATATTCGAATTTGAGCGGTAAAACTATTGCCTCGTTAAATCAATCTACATACAAATTACTTAATTCTTGAGAAGAAAATAATTTGTATGTAAATTGTAAAATGCTAAATGCATCAGGCATCGTTTATGTTCACATATCGTTAATCATACCGTATTCACCGATTCAATTTCATTTTTTCAGTTCATTTTGTTGAGGCTATATTGTTCACTTCGATTCTTCTGAAACATGGTACTGCGCTGAGCTTGAGAAAAACATCATTTTGACAACTTCACATGGAAAATAGCTTTGTTGCTTTTATCTCAGAGGAACAGCTAACTGCCTCTTGGTTATCACTCATCCCATCAGCGACGTAATCTTTGTGTAGTCTCCATTTATGTCTTGTCGGTAGCCTTTTGGTAGACAAACTTCGCAACATTCTGTTCTTGATGCCCGGTCCGTATTACTGCTTGTGGTTCGTACGATCGCTCTACTCGTCTTTTATGACTTATAAGTGTATGTAATAAAAGGCCTTCGAGAATATGATTAAGCAAAATAAGCGCGTACGCAGGCGGGAAAACTCCCATGGCTTTCGATGAGCTAACTTTACGTTTTCTTTGGACCATTCTGTCAACTCAGCAGACAAAGCTCTCTGTCGTTATCAATGACCTTCTTAGCTCGGACCGCCAACTCCATCACGGCATCATCCACTATATCTCGATGGTAGTTTGCGGTAGATAAGCTGTTTAGCATTAATCGCGTTCGAGAATCTGGATATTAGTGCAAAAAGGTTTTATGGAAACGTTTTTTATACAAAAAAAAAAACAAAAAGGATCTCTAGAATAAGTGAATTCGTATACATGTTGCAAATTGGTTCACGAGCGGTCTTCTTAAAGAAAGAGCAAAAGGCGTCAGGAGCGAAAGGTTAATCTGAGTCTACTAAAGGCGCAAGCGCGAATAGTGCAGAACATATGAAGCTGAACGCACAGGTGCGACCATTACCTGAGACGTCGTATCATTAGGATCATTGGATCAAGGAAGGGATGCTTTTTTTGAAGGGGAAAAGCACTACCAATATGCCAATCATGGTGGTGAGACACATGTGGAAACTGAATGGCTACAAAGTCGAGTGCGGGCACCTAAAAGCTTCCGTAGGAGTGTTTAACGAGCCACCAGCGCGGAAAGTATGTGCGGTATTTCAGTTCAAGGAGTGGCCAAAATTCAAAAACTCTTCAAACACCAGGTAATGCCGTCAACCCAAACTTGAACCTCTTTTGAAGATATTGGTATGTCTGCCGTGAGCTGTTCGGCCCTTTTCCGCGTAGCCTCTAATGTTTGGTAAACTTATTTAAACCCCAGCTCCAACTTCCGTAAATCGTTCTGGTTAGAACTAGGTAATAAGCTTTCCTCCCTCACTTGCTTTTCCGCCATCAGGGTATGAGTAGACTCCGCGGGCTTCAGCATTCCATTCTATGAAGGAGCAAAGCGGATCGCATATCTAGAAATCAAAACATCCTGTTTATTACTCATAAGAGCCTCGCTCGCTACCTGGCCATTTTTTTGACCAAGCTTGCGCTTTAAGACGCATGGATTCACTCTTATAACTCATTGTTATGGCTTTCCTCTAAGTTATTGTCGTTGAGCAAGCCTACGCTCTTAATGAATGATAAATGGCAAATGGCGATATCCTATTATATAGATGAGTTGCCAGTTTCTGGAACTACCTATTTTACCATGTCCGACCATCGAGTAGTCTTTTAAAATATCACCTTTTTAGCTTACTCGAGCCAAGCATGTTAACCCGACCCTTGCCTCGTTCCTTTTTCGCGTTCTGGTCCGACATTCATGCTCATTGAACTCGATTAAATCTAAATTTTCTAGCACTTCACACTCCAGCCGCCACCGTCATTATCGAACATGCCACAACCCGTGGCACCACCATACGAAAGCAAATAGTCCACCGCCAAACGGAAGAAGGAAAGGGTCTAACTATAAGTGGAGCGAGAATGTATCTGAGAATAAAGGGGTCCTTGCATTGCATTAATATTATTGGATACGATGTATTATATATTTAAAATTGCAAGTAAACCACGTACTGTGAACAAATACAGATATATAATAGTTCTTCGTCATTTCTGCCACAAAGATGTTTTGTGAATTTCCATTTTGTCTCATACATCTCGTGGTTGATGGCCAAATCCAATGCTTAAATAAACTATCAAAAGCAGTGTATAATATGATGTCATATGTCCACTGTCTTTCCTTCATCGTAACATAATTGACAAATAGTGTCCCGACATTTATTATATTTCACCTGAAAAATACTCGTATTTGTCGTTCCAGGTTTACAATAGGCAAAAAAGAATGAAATATAGCACTCGAAATTCAAAAACCAACTATGGTGCTTTCTGTACAGTTTAAGGTAACTTTTTCAAGCCACTTGTATTCTCCACGTTTGTTCGCTTACTCCTCTAGTCTTGTAATTGGTTTCGTTCATTTTTTATACTTTCTCGTGAGAAACTATAAGCGTCAAGTTTACGGGCCTCTAGTCTTATTTTAACATACGAAATTCCCGTTGCTATGCTTTATTTACTTTATCATATTGTATCACGTTTGGCTTTTTACAAAGTTTCCTCGTTAGGCAAACGGCTGGGAGGTACTTTCAAGTTTGCATTGCCGTCAGCAACCTTGAATGAAACCTTAACAGATGAGATCACTTGGAGCACCCATCTTATGCATAAATAGATGAAGCAATATTAATCTAACAAGGTTTATCAAGTAAGAGGTTAAGCGCCCTCGATTTGGCTCCGAATTGAATTGTCGATTTACGGATAAAAATCAATATAGATAATATATTGTGAGTATAAATGCAGTTTCTTGGAACGACATCATTATAGACTTCTCGGAATAGTAGATGAGTTTCTCGAATAACATTCATTGATGTTGTTCGAGGAATTATGCTGAGTTATATTTGCTTTGAAGTAGATGAGGAACTGTAACAGTTTGCCTAATAAATATTTTACGTAAGAATTTCCTAAAATAAAAACTTCTGTGTTAATTATTTCTACCCATTCGACTGGAAAGGTCTCTACATTCAACCAGATATACGCGGCAAAATTTGTACAGCACTTGGGAATACATTCGTACACAGTCGCATGATGGTACTCATCTGTAACACGATGTGTAACGTTCTAGGTGTAGGTAAGTTTAAGGAATGGGTTGGGTTTTTTTACTTGAACTACATTACTTCATTTGTGGCCTCGGTTTTGGCTTAGAGCAGTGGTTGAGGTTAAAGACCTTTATGTTTCAATAAATAAAAAGCTTATTTCACCAAAGTAGATGTGGCTCTATTTTTGTGCTGCGGCGCGTGCGTAAACAAGTCTGCTCAAAGTTCGTGCTTGCCACACAGCGGTTTCTTACAGGACGAAGTCATGATGACACCTCTCATATAAAGAGTCCTACGCTCTTCCTCGATCGAAGGGTGGTCCAACGAGGTAAAGTAGCAAAGAACTGCACAGCTTTACGAACGAGAAAGCCAGCAAGGTACAAGGTGAAGAGAGCGGCTGAGGTTTGGGTAGTAAAGAGAAGTAATTATTTGATCCTTCCAACTTCGGAAGTTTGAATGAAAGGGCCAAAGAGCATCCTTTTCTTCCGCTTCGATGTACCGGTCGTTTTCCTCAGTCTCCATTACTATTTATATTTCCATATAACATCCCTCTCAATTTATATACGCTCATGTTCACTCCTTGTATTTTCAGTCACATTTTTTCTAGCTTGCCATAAAGCCTGGATTATATCATGTTGTACAATTAATTAGTGTTGTCATTATTATGTCCATGAAAAAAGTGCTAGAATTGTAATTAAATTAATCGAGTCGTTATGAAGGTGAATAAAGGTCAGTGTAAACACTATTAAAACAACAATTTCATGAACCTCATTCAGCTCATTTTTCCTATTTTCCTATTGCGGCTATGCAATGCATTAAAGCTTTTAGCATATTTAGAATATTCATCAAGTTAGCAAGTCTTGTAAAAAGTCGATTTGAGGGTGGATTTATAATAATTATGTGTTCAATATAGGGTAAATTCCACAAAAAAAAGACTATTTGATTGCAGACGTATTTTGCTGTTTACTTATATCTATATTTGAGGATCTCAAGAAAACTGAGATCCTCAAAGAAAACTTTGGCAGGACCTACCTACGAAACAAACAAATGAAACACACATACACATACACTATGGAAAAACTGAGCCTTGCATGCCCACTCAGAAAGCTTATAGGACGTTTATATCTTATCCAAGCAGATCTCCGATCACCTCTACAAGCTCTCTGGTAACATACATGGTGTATCTGACGGAGTTCCAGTATGTAGGTACCGGCCCCTAGAATCTACTTGTTAGCTGCGCCTTCGAGCACAATAAACAATCTTTCTCAAGACCTTTTAACTGTGGCATAGTCTGCCTTACTCATAACACAAATCATTATCCAACGCAAAAAAACAATGTCTAGTATCTATGAGGTCTAACCCATGCAAAATTATAAAAAGTATCATAAACACACCGATTCATTGCAATACAAGACAGGTTCTCATTTCTGTCAAACTGTTTGTTTGCCGCTTTGAGTTATTTTACCACAAGTCACAAGTTTTCGAGTGTCAAATCGATTGGATCTCATTTATGAATAGATCAATGAGTTTCAATGTAAACTGTATCTTCCTTCCTCCAGGAATATTCTATAATAGAAAGTAGGAAAACGTGAGCATTACCAGTTGGAAAGGATATTTTTTTACTGAATAGGGAACATCACACTTTTCATTCCTGTGACCACGGATGATTATATCATTTATTCTTCGTCATTGATTCTTTCATCCCTTCACCAAATAATATATGTTGGCAAAACGTGGCGGATTCCGTCTCGTGGAGTTCTCAACCCGTTTTAAAAGTAAAGCTTCGAGAGTAATTGTCCAATGAACGAAGAGGATGCAAATCCGTCGGCGCAAAGTCCTTAGAATATGGGGGTATAATAAAATCTTTTATTTGACAGCCATGAGGGCCTCGCCTTGTTATCGAATGAGAAGGCCTGATTTCGTTTGTCGGGTCTTTTCTCTTGAATAGTTTAGTTGACTTAATGCAACTGAATCAAGTAAACGTGTCGATCATATGCCTAATTCGTAGAAAGCAATTCCCAGAGAGACAGGTCTTCGAAGTCCTACCCAACGCTAAGCATCGTTCTTTTTGAATGAATACCGGTTTTGGCCTTGAGTCCTTGCCGTTCTCCCTGAGCGATCCATTCTGAACCTGACGTTGACGTTGGTATCATAGTTCCCATCGGCGGTGACAATTCTATACACTTCAGTCATTGTGGCCCCGTAACACTCGACGCAGAGGAGATGTTAAAATGCGGCGTTATGGTTCAATATTATATTATTCCTTGTTAGACTCAGAGACTCTATAAAGTACCCAAACTCTGAGCTTCCGTGTAAACCTAAATAACTAACAAAGGTTGTCTGGCACTCATTTTTCGGCCAATTCTTAAACTATTTGTTTCCGTCTTCCTTCACAAATGCCTTCAGATTGTCGTCATAAAACTCAGACAATCGACGAAAATGGCAGGCATCTCTTAGGTTCCGAATACAATTCTCAAGCTTGGCAAGGCACTATTGAGCAGTCCTTTTAACGATTACGCAGTTATTGCACAGAAGTCAAATATCTCGAGTTGTTTCGGCGGCGTTTTTGCTTCAAGTGCATCGTACGAAAAGTTTTGGAAGCGCACTCTTTCTGCCTGGAATATCTATCCCTGAGGAATTCTTTCAAGCTCAGATTGCACTCGCAACACTATACCGTAACAACACGCTGACGGAGCAATAAGTACTTTCCAATGAGGTGAGTAAGAAGTGAAGTAAGATAAGAGAAAATGTTTTAAAGCGCGGCCAATCTAACTGTAAATGACGAAACTGTTGAACATGAGAAAATGAAAAGGTTCGGGTGTGTTTTATTCTTCGCCGTAATAAAATGCGGTAGGAAAAAAGAGCATAACAATAAATCGAAAATAATGTATAGACTATCAATATGTGATTGTTATTCTTTGATCGTGGGACCACACCGCTGATTATATACACTAATGTGAATAAATTGTGGAGGTTGAAGTATTTCACTTATATGAGGCTTAATTTTGTCGAATACAATTTATATTTAGGTGTATAGCAATTACAGTTGAGGTTTTTAGTGTTTATAGGATATAATATACATCTGATCTTTACGTTATTCAATCTGTACATATCGGCTCGTACACAAATTGCTACCGGGGACGCGACTGGAGACTCAATAGAACACATCTATGAGTATCAATCGACTTAACCCAGTTAGGCGACTGGGCATCGGTATGTTACGTTGTACTCAACTTTTGCGGCTAAATGGTTATATCTGTCGGTTAGTGGCTACACATAAAAATATAAGCTCGGTTAGGCGAAACTAAAAAATAGACTGGCGAACCATGTCCACAGATGAGTCATATAATGGGAGGAGCCCACCACCACGTAGGATCTATTAAGGATAATTTATTCAACTATTGGTAGTATAGAGCTACAAAATTTTGTCGATTTCAAGTTCTGAAAGAGTGACAATATTGTCCAGCGGATTTCGAAAAGTCGCGTACAATATCAACTACAGGTTGCCATTTGACTCTTAAATCTATATTTTATTACCTGTAAGCGCTTAGGAGGTCAAAGGAAAAGTATATTGCGAAAAAGCGTAATGAAGAGAAAGCTTGCTTATAAGTAAGCGTCGCGTTCGTAACAATTTACTCGCAGTGCATTGAGCTATTTACGAACCATCAACCTGATTTGCTGTAAGCCTTTTTATAAAACAATTTAAGAATCGCTCCTACAGGGCATAATGCTAAAATAGATAAAGGTATGCTGCTGCTGGAAACGTTTTTAGTACAATTCACTTATGATGTTTAGTTTAACGTATGCGAGACTAAATCCGGTTCTGGGGCTAAAAACGGTACTGTCTAACAAAAGACAAGAATCATACTTAAAAATCTGTCGGTTCCTGGGGTACTGATTATCGCGCTAGCAAGTTTTGGTTTGAATTGGAAAGAAGAAGCATTACAATTAAGTTCATCATTTCATATAAATATACGAAACAATTTGACAAACAGACTGCGTATCTTATATATAGTTATATATCTTATGTACTGTTACCCAATTTGTGTGGTAGCGAACCATACTTACACACCGTCTTTCTTTTAGCGGCGTTAGCACTTAGGCTCAGATACTTCCCCACCCTTTTATCACACATGATTTTCACTAAGTTTATAGAAATATATTCCCAGCAATTCATTTACCTGGACCTATAGCAAGAACAAATTGAATAGCTTGAACCCCTTATACAATAATTAATTTTATTAGGGCTAGTGTCATGAAGATAGCGTCGCCATTCAGTGGCGTCAAACCTATCGAAAATCTTTTTATCACGAATCCGATGCTTTTCAAGCGTATCGTCTGCTTCGCAGCGCTTTCCTGTTGAGCCAAGCCAAATAACTAATATCCGTGCTCAAGATCACCTCAACGCCCAAATAAATCTCACTCACTTAAAAATATAAAGTAATGCCAATAAAACACTTCTTATTCGAATTAAAAACATATGCGCATATGTTTAAATAAAGGTACAGTTTGGCGTATTCATTGTATTTTCAAAACTAAGTTCTAGCCTATAATATTGTAGGACAACTTTTTCAACACACCATGATTTGCTGCCTAAATCAAAATCTGCAGGTTGTTGGATGGTCGATGTGCATGTTAGCATGCACCTCGCTGTAAAAGTTTTGCATTTCGCTCCGACATTTATTTTAGCGGTACATCTTGAAGCACGTGAAACTAAATTATCTAACGAAAGTCGAAACATTGTTTTAACGAGTGCTATTGCATGCATATAAAGCGAATCTTTATTTTTCATCGTCGATCTATTTTGCCGGTCAGAAATCACCATTCCCCATTTACAAAGCTCCACCATATTTTCCCTTTAAATATATTCATAATTTCTTTTATGCTAATATTTTTCGTCACTTCACTTTATACACCAATGCTTGATACAATGTTAATATTACCCGAAATGTTTAGCGCGAAATGTTTAGTCTCGGTAATCAATCTTCAGTTGCTCATCGGCACTGATTTGGTCACTCTGTAACTTTTTATTCCCCGAAACCCTAAAATCTACTACCCACAAACAAACTGGCATCACATGCTGGGAGAGTTGTTCCATACCACTTGTTTCCACCTTTCCTTTTTCTTGACATATGCCAAAAAACCGCGCTTAGCGACCGTCGCATACGTTAAGCAGTCTTCGCTCCAAAATGGCGTGCCTTACCAGCCCACTCAGAATGAAGTCGGATCTACACTTATGCTGTTTCAAAAATAAGTTATTGATATTACGATATTGCTGTCACCTTTTGCCTTGCTAAGGATCACATTGAAGAATATTGGGCAGATACCAGGCGAAAGCAAAACGCTTGTTTAAAAAAAATGAATGAACCAATTAAAAATGTACGGCGCAGTACACTTTAAAAATAAAGGCTACGAGTCCACCACAAATTAAATTCAGGCAATTATTTTACGTAGACCATTCAAAAAAAGCAAACCGACGCACAAAGAAATATAGACCTTTACTAAGAGATAAATAAGTATTGTGTACGACAGATATTATTTTACTTGCGGTAACGGTCATCGTCCGCAATCTCAACATTCAGCTGTCAAACTGGTTCAATCGGTTCGAACCAGATGCTTGTCATTCCCCATTTATTCATTATCATCATTATATTCCGACTGTGTCTATATTTTTTTTGGCTATATTTTCCTTTAGGCCCAACTGCAACATGGAAATACATGTCATCAAAGAACACTTATTTCAACATTCTATGAAACAGAAAGACACACGTAAAATGACTAACACTTTAAAATAAAAATATAGGTAAAAAAAAAAGTAAACATTCAAAAAATAGAAATGCAGTCGATTGAAAACGCTAAAAAAACTTGACCTAGGAAACAATTCAAATCTACTAAAAATTAAAGCATACCGGGAGCGAGTATAGGTCAGCATTTTCCCTGACTCGAAAGTGTTCTATTTAGGCAGTGCAAAATCTTAATTTCTACGAAACTTTCCGAACCACAGTACATACATTTACCTTATATATATTACTTTTTTCACATTTTTTCAAATATTGCATCATAACTATTTGATTCTAGAAAACAAAATTAAACAACACGCATATTAGGTAAACATGTTGCGTAAATCATCGCATTCTGCAATAGAATGTCAAAAAATGCAGAGTATTTGAAAGAGCTCATATTTTATATCCTTACGCATTTCTCTTATAGTGAAACTATTAATTTAATAAAAAGATTTTATTTAAACCTAAAAAGTTATAAACTGAATAATTTTTTGAGTTTTCAGTTGTTGCTTTTATTTATTGCGTATTTTACAGACAATGAGTGCTGTCTACGAGGCTGTTACATTCTAACTTCGTTACAATATATCTTCCCGCTGCTATTTGTTTTGCTCGAATAACAAATTCTCAGTTCCTCACTGCCATGAAGCAAGCTCACCACCGTAAAAGATCTCGATGTGGAGGTTGAGTAGCAGTTCACTTATACAAAAGCTTTGAAATCCATAATAGCCTTGTTTTGTTACTGTTTGTATTTATTTATTATTTTTAAATTAATGAATAATTTAATTAATTAATAATGAATAATTGGCCTGCAGATTAAATATCACTCGACTCAGACTAATATTATTTTAGTCTATCGAAATTGTAGCGGCAATGCCAATACACTTTCCTTATTGACAGAAGGTATTAAAAGATTACCCTCAAGAAATAGGCCTACATTTCTGCTCGATGGTTTTGGTTTAAAGCTTTTCAGAAAACCTACAGGTAACAAGAAGTTACTTAGGTAGCACGGACGCGTACTTTCTCGTGATGTTATCGGAATCGAATGGTAAGAAGCTTGAGATCGCTGTTTAGCCTCTTGTCTTCATCGACAGGAAGTACAAGAGCCGGCTTAATGAAACAAAGAAAATTGAACTGCCGTCAATTTTATTATATGTTCTGGCCTAGACCACGTCTTGATCATATTTAAGCTTGAGGATACAAAGACAAAACCACATCTAAAATGAGAAGGTCACCTCGCTTAGCAGACCACTTTTCACTACGTGTACATAGATTGCTGAAGTGAAATCTAATGCGTTAGCCCTTCATATACGGCTCCAAATTTCAGATGAGACAGAATATTTAATGGATTGAATTCTTATAAATTCCCTAGCTCGTTGGTAAGAGAATCTTGGGCAAATCTTTATTATTCAAGCACACTATGGCAAGCAGTCCATGGCTTTGATTATAACGTCTTGTCCATTTGTCTAGTTCCTTAGACATTTCTTAACAAGCATAAGTTTGTGGCGAATCCCTACGAGCGCCGCCGCAAAGAACCAGATCTAGTTTCTAAAGCTTATACTTAAACTAGAACTCATTTTCATAAAATTCTATATTACAGGCTGCTCAGGGCCTAAAAACTCCCAATCAAGAAACCTAAAGGTCTTTATGCTTAAAGTGATCTGTAACTCTCCTACTAACATCTGATTCCTTACTCTTTGACCGGTCAAAGGCAACGAAACCTTTTTCCTTATATTGACGATGATCACAATAAATATGCTGCTTTTTCTAACATTGCAACGTGCTTTTTTCAGTGTTGCCATCAAACTAAACGATCTCGCTTAGCTAGTAAGACCTTTAACACATAAAGATTCCGACCACTACAGCTACTGTCGCTGTCTTTTTTTCTTTTCTAGCACCAGCGCTGCTCTGTTAGAGTGCGTAGTCCTTTTAAGACAGATTATAATGGTTCTAATTCATTGTACACGGTACAGCTATTAAATATCTTCGCCCCATTTATACCTATCTAATTAATCAGGATCCGCGCTTTCTTTTTTTTCAATTAAGTCTGCAGAAGGCTAAAAAAATTACTTCTAGGTAAGACTGATAGATAGGCTCTATTATGGTAACATTCTTTATTTAAGCTGAGAAGACTCCTTTCATCTCAAGTTCACCAACTGGCTATTGCTCAGAGGCTCCCTTCAGGCGGATCCTTTTTACAACTTTTGCTATATGCTAGCTCAAGTCTAATTCAACAAAAAAATTTCCAGGGATTACTTCTATGATGTCGAGTCGTTGCATTTGTTGTAAAAAGCTTTGTTTTTCTATAGCTGCAAGATACTGAATAATGTATGGCTGTTACGCAAAAACGATCGTTCCCTGACCTCTGTTATTTGGCAGACAGACGATATTTGTTCGACATTTGCATTTGTCACACCGACCTTTACTTGAAACATATATATAATATATATATATACAATCCACTTCTGGAAAATCCTTTTATCTAATTCTGCGTCTTGTTTTTTTTTTTTAGTTTTACACGTTTCATTGATAATGGTTCATTTACACGATTCGTGTTCAAGTCAATACGTTCCGTCTACAAAAAACGTATTATGTCCATAATTATACTGAAAATAACCAATTTAGCATTAAGTTAGGCTTAGCAATATTGAACAAAACAAAAATAAAAAGATAAGAGTTAATCGAGCTTTGCTGAAATCATTCAATTCAACCTCTCTAGTTAGACTCATCGTTATGTAATGCCAACTGGAAAAAAGCTGACAACTGGCTTAATTTTTATTATTATTTATTAAGTTGACAATTTAGTGTCAGTGAGCAGGATTTAAAGCTATACAAACCCACTGAATCAAACTGGACACCCATCTATGGGTATCGTTGTAGTAGCTATAAAACCTCACACTGTTGCATACCGGCTTTGCAGTCGCGTCTGCCTATATAAAGACTCGTGGTTACATACAAGCGGGTATCAGAACACAGCGGCATTCCTGCTGACGCGAGCGTTTTTCAATGAAAATAGATCATTTCATTTTTGTAATGAAACATTTTCAGCAACACAACTTCCAGCATAGTACCACATACTGCACCGGGCATGTATATGGCTGAGTTCATCTTTTATTGACGGTCACAAACTAACCCGAAGGTGTAATAGATGTCTACCATTTCATTTATACCAAAGCTGCGTGCTAGCATCTGTGTACTTTGTAATGGACCAACTTTCGCCACAACTCTTCATTCTTCGTTGCTCACCCTCCCGTAAAATCTTCCCCGAAACTTAGTTTTAGATTAATTTCCTTTAAGAGTTCTTCGAGCCAACGGCTCACGGTGCTCGTAGAAGTCGAGTGCAAAATTTGCGCGACAAGCTGCTTTCGTCGCTGCAAATCATTCAAGTTTTCTGATTTTCCATGACTCATTATAACCCGTCTGCTAAAAGCCCGAGTGACGGTATCTGAGCAAATAATTTTAGCTTTTACAAAATACACGAATGTGCCGGTTGCACATTATTACACTTGTGTGTACATGTTCGGATTTTCAGAAGGGATACCTACATTTCTTCTTTCTCATTGTAATTGCCTAGCATAGTGTAGCGGCAAAACTTCATAAAATTGGTTAGTTAGTCAATAGTCATATTGTAAAGTACGATATTTGGCTCTATCGCAATTTTTTACCGCTAGGATCAATGGTAAATCAATAGTTTGTGTCAACACTACAACAAAACTTTATTTTTCGAATTTGATTGTATAACAACAATTTGTGCATTACATAAATCATACCTAGAATTTTTTATAAGAATTGACCTATTCATGGTCAGCTCGTACCATAAAATTCTGTTTTTAAATTCTTGCATGCCTTTTGAGTTTTTGAAATATAGAAAGCTAGAAATTAATTTTCGCATTAGCATTAAATGAAGCCGCAATGCAAGAGCTTTCAGGGAAGTGCATGGATGGGGGCTCTCCGAATCGTATCTTTTTTTTGGACTGGTATAAACTAATGCACTTACGTACGATCGGGGCGCCCTGAGCTATTTCTTTTTATAGTGCATTTAATGGGGACTAAGTGTGGAATGTGATCATTTATTCGTAAACAGATGAAATCTTACCGGCTAGAGCATGATATAACTCACCAAAGTGGTATCCTTTTTGTTACTCCTTTTGAAGTCTGGGATCATTTTGGAACATTATATCAGATTTCTCGAAAACTGGAAGAAGGTAGAGTTGTTTTTACCTCTTTAATCTTCTCTTGCATCTTGTTCTTCGTGATACACTTCTTCAAGCGTTCTTCTTTTTGCTCTTTCAGATCTTCCTTTCATGCGCATAACAGTCCCCAAAAAAAATCCTTTACTCCACCCAATTACAGAATGTCCTTAATTTACGGTCCCGTACATACATTACAATATGGCTCTACGATCCTCTCAGAGTGCTTCATATTCAGACAGATTGTGACACACCCCATCTGTTTCACCTGTCGCTCATAATATGCACATGTTATACTGCGTTTTCCCTGTCCTTATGATGCAGAACGGATGCTGATCATGTCCAGTCAATACCTGCGTAATGTAGTTAGTGGGTTAGGTCCCCGTTGTTATTGTCACACCAGGTTCCTGTGGCTTTCTCCTCTAGGCCCTCAGTTTGGACATTTTTGTCCTCTAGGTATGATTCTGAGATATGACAAAAAATATTTTTGCTCCAAAGCTTTTATAATTATCCGCCAATATCCTGTTTTGAACGCATTTCTAAGATCTAACAACATTAAGTAAAGGCAGTTTCGAGCCTTAAACGTGTTATATTTCTTCATATGCGCTTCTATTAGTACCTTTTTAATGGTCATGAGGGTTCACTTACCCCCCTAAGGAAGCCGTATTGTGAGTTGGATCCCATCTGGCCCCGAGACCTAACCTTCTGCCAGTTGTTTCATGGCTCCTTGATTTCTTTAATTGTGATGTTAGGATTGTGTGTTCTGGTGCCTCCGTGTTTTCTTTTTATGCCTGTCTTGGAAAGAAACTGTCTACTATTCTTTCGTTCCCATCTATTAAGGGGTTCAGAATGTTATTTCGATCCTATTTTGATGACGATCTGATGCGCGATTCAACCTTATCGCTTTTGATCGCTTCTACCAGTTAGTACCATTTACGCTTTTTTGATGCTTTTAATAAGGGTATTCAGTCTCCTGTACTCTGTCTTCAAACTCTTTCCTTCTGTCCTTCTACTGTTGCATCTGCATTTTTTCCTAGATAGTTTCGACTTCGTTGCCAAACTATTGTCCTCCGTAAAGCATGTCTGAGCAGCATGCGTGTGAGAGGTGCCCCGGCGATACCTTCGTTCTATCAGAATACTGATCGCTTGTTACTCACATGGCGACTACCGTCTGGGGGAACCTTCTTACAAGCTTCGTATCAGTGTGAGTCTCATTATATGTTCGTCGAGGTCATATATGTGTTCTGTTCTCCGTCGATGAATCTTTTGAACCAAAATTTTGTGGTTCATTTTCCGTATTTGCTATCTTTGCCACACGCTCTGTAGCTTTCTTGTCGTACTCCCGTCTATGCTGAAGAGTTTTTCTATGATCACCTTCCAATCATGTATCCTGAGCAAATTCCCCTGATTAACAATTGTCAAATAAGTAAAAGACTTTCCCATTTTCCCTAAGAAAAGGTGAAGGTCCTACCCTTATTGATTACCACCAAATCACTTTTCGCCAGCCAATTTTGTAAGGTCGCCTATCTTATGAACATATTACTTTCTTCTCCACTGGGTCGATGCTGTGTTAAAATCTTTAGAAATTATAATTTTTTTTACTACTTGTATGCGTTTGCATGCTTTTTTCTAAGTTCGTTAAGCGAGTAGTAGCAAGTGTATATTACTGCCGCTGAGTGATTATTTATCCAGGACTAGCTTTCTTCTCTTCCTATTTCTCCTATAGCGATTTTAGGTTTGCTCGTCTGCCATATCGCATGCCATATCTGGTCCATTATGCACTGTTTAGTAAGAAGAACGTGTTACAATAGATTAATTCGGTTCACTATGAAGTACTAGACCTATCCTGTGCCCATATTGCCGACTGTTTTTCTCACACATTTTGAAATTTACCCTACTTTAAGAAGCGTCCTAATTATGATACTTCTTTCTTACCGGTTGAGCCCGGCGTGAAGAACTCATCTTAGCTTTCCTCCTCTCCTTCTCCGTTTGTTCGTCCTCCCTAAGGTTCGTTACTGTTGCTCTTCCGTAACCACCTCTGAAATCTTTTTGGTTTTTTTTTTGCTTTCCCTGCTCCTTTATCTCCTCCGATATCTTTTTATTCGGGGCACGTCGTGGAGCTTGCCTTATAACCTTTCACCTCGCCCACATAGCAATATGGCTTTCATTACATTCTTCACTGTACGCCCTATCATTCCACATTTACCAATGTTATAAACTTAAACTTGTTGCTTTCGGGCTTACCTTTTTTCTTAGCTCTACACAAGGTGTCTCAGATTCTGACAGTTAAAGCATGTCGAGGCTTTCACTTATTTTTCTGGAGAGCAGTAAATTTTGCTAAGCTTGTAAACATTCTCGTAGCCAATAGTGATACGAGAAGTACTATATTCGACACCCGTAATTTCTGGTATTGAGAATCTTCGCTTGAATTCTATGAATTAATTGGATATATTATTCGTTAATTTGACCTCTGCTTCGATTAGCGCAGTATCTAGAAAATTATTAATATTCGCGGGCAATATGTGCATACTGGGCATGTTGTATCATCTTAACTTTCACGCCTGTCACCTGTTGCTGTAAATCATTTATTGTCTCCCTAATTTACTTCGTTTACCTTAATAAAAATTTCTGACTATTGTTACCCTTCTGCCCTTAGTTTACATAGTTTTATAGTCCTTGGAGGGTTTCTTCTATCGTTTTACCCTCCCCATCTTTGACTTTAAATCTAGGGCTTGTGGCTTTTGGCTCTCCCTTCTCTATATTTTTATTTTTCTTAATATTTCTACCTTTCCTTAAACGACAAGTTCGCAATTGTTGGCCGTAAAAGAGCGCAATGCTTCTAAGGCTCTTCTTTCATCACACCCCTTCCATTCGTCGGCTACGTGTAACATCGGTATGTCATTTTCTTAAGATATTTACTTTTATCGATGATCTTTCTAAAAGAGTTGGCTACGCCTGCACGCGAAGCTAGAATCCCAAGGATCATTGATCTGGTGATAGTGACGATACATTTTTCTTCTTTCCTGTTTTCATTTTTTATTTCGTGGGTGTCACTGCTGGTCAGCGTGATCACCCATCAGCCTTGCAGCAAAATCTAAAAGGAAGCTTCTAGCCATCCTCTCCAGGAAAGTTTGTCTTTTGTTCCTGCACCACAATGTCCAGCCGCAAGAATGACCTTGCGGACTACTCTCGTATGTCTAAACGTAACTTCCGACCTTTCTTTCACAACTACAGCTACTATATTATTTTTGTTCTGGGCTTGCTGAATAGATTAGTTTGTTTCTTTTGTTAACTTTTATCCTCAGTTTCTTTCATCTTCTTTTTTCAGTCTTTCTGTTACGCAAAGCCAGGTCATGAGTTCGCGGATGCTAAAGTCTGTAGCCTTTGCCATCATAAGGGTATAAAGTTCCTCTTTAATTGGGCATAAACATGTCTTCGTACATTTTTTTAGGTTGCTTATCCACTTTCTCTCTTGCGAACTTTATTTTTTTGGTTTGTTTTTCGAGTTCAATGGTTCATGGGTCCAAAAGCCTTATCCTTTTACAGATATTGTTTGATGTGCTAATACATTTATTATGTGGTTTCTTCAGATCCCTAATCTCCAAAATTATTGTTTCCATTAATCATAAGGTCTCATAGGGTCCTATTCCTTTTTTGATTTTAAGCTGATCTTCTCCTCTTTTCATTCATAATCTTTATCACCGTCTTCTATACCAGTCCCTATTCATTCCTTCTACATTGGCTCCTTTTATGTTCTTAGGCTCTTTATTTTTTCAGCTGCTTAACCTGTCCCCTTTAAGCTTCGATGGCCTTTCAGCCCCTTTCTTGGTTACCCCAATTTTTTGCATGTTTTTCTGGCTTCACGGTTCACTACCTCGTCAGATACCTTAGGCAAATAGTGCCTGTCAGTTTCTTCAACAGATGTTATACAAGATATAATGGATAATAATAATAAGAACGAATTTAGAGTTAAACCGACGACAAGAACTAAAAAGCATTTCTAAAATAGAAGACAGATTGGCTATAAATAAAAGCGAATAAAGCCTCAGAAATTATGCATGATTAAGAATGCGAATGTTAATCGAAGCACATAGAAATCACTAAACAAAACAAGAGAATAAGTTTATCGCTCCGATGGTATAATCTTTAGCCTGAACGAAAAACCCTACGCACTACAATGAGATTATCCAGCAAAGCTGAACTGGCAATGACTAGCAAATCAGTGACTGATAAGCATCGTTTCTATGCCTATCAAGTATTTCGATATTTTGAGTAAGTCTTAGTAACTGACACTAACAAAAACTACACTTTACCCGAATAGAAAACTACTCGGATAGAGCAGCAACCAAATTCTTTCTATAAGTGTGCCAAAATAAGATTTAGAGATGGCCTGTGATATAATATGCACACCCCGCCTTTTTTAAAGGAATTAGTTTCAGAGTCTATGTGGCTCTTTGACTCCTATCGCCCTTAAGCCAGTAGAGTGTTGTAACTAATGAAAGAAGGACCATACTTGTGACCACCATTTAGGAACAAATGAGGCGTTATAAAGGTTCAAGTAAAGCGAAGGTTTCAGAATATAATAGTTGGTGATATAAGATTACATAATCGTAACGCAACAACAAATGTGACGTCTGTCTTTAGATATTTGTACACAAGGTACCCATCTAGAACCATCTAGAAGACGAATACCGTCATACAGGTTTGCCTAAATAACAACGCGTTTTGAAGTAGAAAATACTTTGCCGTTTTTCGCCCTAATTACAACATAGTTAATCGCCTGTTTGACGACAAATACATATGTTGCCTTATTTCTCTCAGTATACATTTTTAGATCATCGGCATTTACTTTACATTTAAGAAAGACGCCTTCGAATAGGAGCTTGAGAACGATAGAATATATGATGTATAGAATAAGGTTTAAGCAGGAACCCTGAGAAACTACGGACACAGCATTCGCAAAGGCTCACAAAGAATGATCGACTTCCATTCTGAATAAGCGATCCGTGAAATAAGTCCGACAATAGTGTATTACTTTGGGGCCCATATAGTGGGACGAAATTTTTTTGAGATTAATAGGTCGAGATACATTCTATCGAATGCACGAATATGAAAATAAATGGTACAGAGTGCACTGTGATAATTTTTGCAATTGCGCAATCGTCGGCAGTTTTCAGTAGTCGAGCGCAGGTTGACTTTCCTCCGGCAAAGCTATGCTAATCCAAAAATCCAGACGTCATAGGTAAGCGGCTATGCAATCTACTATGAGATATAGATTATAGACTTCTGAGGAAAAGGACGGTAATCTTCAGCACCTGAACTTAGTCCTTTATTGTAGACAAGTTAGAGTTACAAGATTTTTCCAACTCCTTACTCAACGGATTAAGATGATAAGCGAAGGCTCAGCAAACACGTGAACCAAATCCTTGCAAATGACTGAAGGCTGGTTATCAGTCGTGAGGCTCAACTTTCGATCAAGGCAATTATACTCCTCAAACACTCATTCAGGGCCCGAGTCAATCTCGTTGAGGCCCGTGGAGGTTTCCTGGGCAGCAGCGAAGTAAGTCCCACTAGGAACAAAGCATAGTGTTTCGGAGTAGTTTGAAAATACTGTCGTCGGTCGCCGATTAATCATTGGTTACCAGAAGGGCGGTTCCACTGCGCATGTTCAGCCGTTCACCCGCAAAAATATGTCTCGAGTCTTGACTCGATGAGCAATCGTAAATGGGTCGTCGCGCGTAAGAAAGCCGCGTATAAGGAGTGTCTGCGGAGGATAAGTGACCCATTAGAAGAATGTCCCGATTTACAAAAACCATTAATGGTATTGAATAAGTATATCATTCTACTGTGTAAAAGACAATCGGACATGCAGAACACTGATGAGCTTTCGGTATTATTGACTCCAAGAGGACACACTAGTTTGTACTTTTTGGGGTCGCACCTAGATTATCAAAGTCAGTTTTGTGATAGTTGAAGGGCGGATTTAGGTTAGCGGTTTCGAAAATTATGGCCAAGTGAGCTGAAACGACCGGCGAGAGCGTGATAGAGACTAAATACATTAGTTCCTTTTGTGAGTATCTAGTCAAAAATAGTATTACTTATGGGTTTCATTATCCTGATAAGCTGAACAAGTAAGCAACAATTCAGGAAAATGGTCTTCTTAGCGAAAGTAGCGTTTGGTGGTGTTGGCAGTTCCTAATTAATGTCCGACAGGTTCAAATTGCTAACCAGAACCACAGCGCTTTGGGTTTCATACAGCTCGTCTAGCGACCCCATAATTGTTCCATATGATAGGGTATATCTGTGAAAACAAATAACAACTAATCTACTTATTTCTATTATAAAAAATATTCCAAGCAGTCATATGGTTATGCACCAAGATGTATATATACACACCATATATGTCGAGCTATTCACGGTGGAAAATCTTGTGAATGCCGTTAAACGACAATGCGAACGATGATAGTTCGTATATCGTTGGCACAGATCTCATTGCTGAGAGTAAAATCTTTTGAAACATGCAGTAGAATTATAGGTTGCTGGTTTAATGAACAGCAAAAAAGACGCACTTAATTGATGTAGTGAATTACGTGTTATCTTGCATAGTTTTATAATTTTCATAGTTGAGGTGCGTACTTTTATGGATGGTATGTTTAATGGCGAGTTACGCCCTAGATGGTAAGGATTCAACCACGTCCATTTTGGATCTACGACCCTTAAAATTTTTTGTAAGTTTACTGTACTCTTACTTAGATCGATCCATTTAGCATATTTTTTATATAATCGATTTGTTATACATCTAAAATGAACGATGAATACGTATTGGGTCGAGTATAAATTTTGCGCACAGAGTCTGAGCTACACCGACTCTTAAATCGCTTCACTCGCAAACTTTTTAGGGACATCATTTTTTTTTAACCTTGATGAAAACAAATAATCATATTACAAGTCTGAGGACTGCAAAGGTAACCTATCGCGTAAGTAGGTTTCTGCTCACAAGATTGTAGTCGCCGCTAACGTTACCTGATACCATGCCTGGATAGAACCCGATAGAGACTTCCCAGTCTTTTATCAACAACGATAGTTTCAGGTGCAAGTGAAATTCTCGGTCGCGTTCAGTTGCGCACGTCGGTCACAGTGGCGGCGTTTTAGTTGGTTCACAGTTTAACAGCAACGCCCTTGTCGGAGGAGGGAAAACCGTCACTCTTACATCAGCCGCCAAATAGGGCATCGGCATGATGTATCAGCTTTGCTGCTGGCAGTGGGCAAAATACACAGCTTATTCAAGCCACCAAAATTGGTTAACGACGGAGAACACGTCGGTTTACTTCGGCTGCAACTGCGTGTAGTCCGATGGCCTATGAACAGTCCGAGTGGAATCTTTTTCAACCTGTGCCTTCTGAAAATGCTGATTAAGATTACTGCCCGGCAAAGTAGCTTCTAGGCCAAGCTACGTTCCTTCGCCACAATGGAGTTTTTTTTTACACAGCTTGATGATTCAAATGGACCACACTACTAGTATCCGTACACTTACTGAAACCATTTCTTCCCTTCAACTCGGGATTCTAACAACAATAACCAAAATTCTATCGGCTCAAAATTTTGGTTAATATAATGTAATATTACAAGTCGACAGCAGACGTGGTATATGTCTACCGGGTCAAATGGTGGGGTCATCCTCGGGGTTCCCCACCTTGCCAGACACGTTATATCCCAAAAATTTGTAAATCTGGCCTAATTGTAATGTCATTTGTTTGTAGCAATCTGGCCAGTATTTTTTTTCTCCGAGAACCTCTAAGACTACCGAGGCACCAATGACCTATCCGTTTATCGTGTCGCGTGTGAATTCGACAAATCACTTCAGGCTATTTTTTTTTGCATGTCGAAGTAAGGTTTTTGTCTCTGGAATCGTTTTGCTTGCGCAGTGCTGCTTCGTCAGAACCTTTACTTTATCCTTGCATACTGCTTCATCAGCAGGATGACGCTGGTATTATCATCCTGTACTTACTGGTTGCAACGGACGTAGATGTTAGACGGGGCCTGACTAGATTTGTGTAGATATGATTGAACGTCGCCATGCAGTTTAACGTTTTTCTGGAATCTGGAATGAAACCTCCAACTCGATCTTTAGATTCGTTTGCTTGAGTTGCGGGTCTACTCTGCTTGCCACTCTGATAATCAAAGTTATTCCTCGCTCCGCTTCTTCTAGTCCATGCAATCTTTCCTACCAAAGTTTTAGTCATTTCTTAGTGTAAACACCCTACGGGAAAATTCCAGCCAGTATTACGTTTGCTAATGTGCTGACTATTCTATATATATGAATGACCCGCGTAACAGTTCTTCATTATTAACCGTTATTAGTGGGATGCCGTCTGGTTCAGGTGCTTTACCTTATCTAATCTTAATTAGTCTCTAACATCTCCTATGATGTGACGGTCGGATATTTCTTGTTCAGGTGCGTTACCCACAATCCAGTTTCTCGAGCAATGGCCGCGTGCTGTGGAAATTTGTCGTGTGTTTCTTAGGGTTCCGATTCTCTTTTTGTTAGGCATGTTAACTCTCGTTTTTTTTTTTATGTATCCTCGGACCATTCTATATGGCTTACCCCGTCATTTTTTTTACCATTTTTATAAAAGCTGTGTCAGCATTTCGTCTTGCTCTCAGCTATTTCTCCTTTTGTCCTCCTCGTTGTTCAGTATCCAGTACTAGGTCAGGCATTCGTGTGGGATATGCCCTGGCTTTTTTAGAGCCCCTCTAGTACGCAGATAGCCTTTGCAGGCAACAGCTATGTTTTAATTTTGTCAGCATTTTGATTTAGCCGATTTTGTCCGTCTAAAATTCGTAGGAAATGAACTCGCCAGCGTACAAGCTCTAGAGAGGGTGTCCTGCAGCTTTTTGGGATGTTCGTGATTACTTACTTCTATAAACACTCTTTGTGAAACCTTTTTTCAACGCTACGAGGTTTGAGCCTTATGTGTGGTCTGTCTGTGATATGCATGGTAGATATGTTGATCTCGAATTTAATGTTGTAATGATAGCTTAGGTCTTCCTCAATTGCGAGCACTCACCATTTCGTAACAATTTTCGCCAGTTTTTCCGTACTGATGATCAAGCCAACGATAGAGGTCTGTTCTCGCCATCGAAACATTGGCATGTCTTCTTTGCTGCATGCTGTCAAACTACTTGCAGCTAGCCAGTAAAGTAAGGCGTTGAAATCTCTAACAAGGTAATCTTGTTGTCAGGAATTTCTGAAATACTTGCCCATTTCATCAAAATATCTTGTAAATGCTTTTATCGTGCAGCCTGAATACATGAGTAAATTTATTTTTTTCAGCCATTTCAACTCAGGTAGCCTTTTATGATACAACTCAATCCGAGCTTCCGTTTAATAACGTCTGCTTTGGTTCGTATGAACGGGGTAAACATAATTCCTTTACCCCTAGCGATTTTTCTTACCATTACTTAGGAAGGTCGGCTGTGATTCCAGTTGACCTGAATGTGTTTGATTCGAACCATTATTAGAAGTAGAAAACGTTGTGTCAACTTCTTTGAATTCCGTCCTCAAAGTTTTGGTCCATGTTGTAGCGTTATCCCCGTTGGACGTTGTTTACTTTGTGTCCTTGCGCTAGCTCTTTCTTTTCTGCTTCTTCTTTTGCTTATGTTATGGCACTTTGTTTGGCCTGCTTGTGATACTAGATGGCTTGCTTGTATTCTATGCACTGTGAACTAACTCCCTGTATGCTTATCTATGCCTTCTATGCTACAGGCATATCAGTATCACGTGATGACTACGCACTTCTTCATAATATGGCTACGTGTGCCACACTTGAAACAACGCCAGCATTCGGCCTCATCGCTTTTGTGTTCTTGGAAAATGTGGCTTTTGGTCGAAGCATGTGAGAAATGAAATTCACTTTTCGAGTCTCGTTTTTTTCAAGAATCAAGCGCTTCTTTTGCGGCTTAACGTGAGCCCGTATCGGCCGGTATTTTTTCTACGCGCAATCTTTCGTTTATTTTAACCCTAACAATGCATTAACGTTTGCAGTCCGGGTAATCGACGCTCTGAGTACGAGATCAGGTGCTGGTACAATCATATGTGAGGCCCTTTCTGGCCACTATTTCGGTCCTATACTTATTTTTCCTGCAAAAAGCCTCCATAGCACGTCTGACCGGAGGCCGTTTTTATCTTTATGGAGTTATGAAGGACCATGAAGGACCACGGTTTTCGCGCTTGCAAGTACCGTATTCTTGTCAGTAATCGTAGAAAGTATACCCACAGGATCGACCGAATTTGTGGGCTCTCTTAATCCGATTATGCCAACAGTGAGGCTTCAACCAGTCATCTCGCAGCTGGCCAGACAGTATTCTGTAATACACGCATTATCAACAAGCTCCCGCAAGCCACTATTGCATAGTACTGCAAGCTTGCCCGATTATTAGTAGATTCATCACCATGGCAGCCGATAGGTACTGCGTTAACAGTTTTGAACTGAACTTTTAAAGAAAGTTCAGTACTCTTTTCACTATTTTCTAAGTTTTAGTGGCCGGCATGGCCTGCGTCCCTTGGGGGACTTTTGTGCACTGCTCCAATCGTTCCACTGGGGGTTCCTACTTCCCTAATTCGTTTTCCGTCCCATTGACCAGTCTGAAGGTCCCGGCTTCCTCTAAAAGTGCTTGTTTTACTGTTTGTCTTACTTAGAATAGAGGATTGCCGTTTCCGCTGTACATTGTTATTCCACTTTGTCCAGTAATCTTTCTTTCAATGTGCTCACTACGTGTACTACCACGTCGTTTTTTGTTTCCCTAATTCTTCGAGCCGCTTCTGCAGCTCAGCTCCTTCTGTTTCGGCAGTTTCGAGCTCTTTGGTACTTATTCTGCGTGTATCATTGCTCTTGCAGAGGTGCATGTACCAGTTTGCTGTACTGCTCTCTGAGGGTAGCATCGTTTTGCGGTCCTCTACCGTTGTGAGCTCCTCCAGAAAAATATGTTTTTCTACATTCATCACAAAGTCTTCAAACCATCAGATCAAGCCTAATGATAGCTGCTGTTATGTCAACCTAGTTGTTATTGTGCTGTCTCTTCAGTAACTCCACAGATTCGTTCATCTTTTCCAACGCCTCACTGTTGTCAATTAGCCAATCTTAAACCGCGACCCTTGCATGTTTGTTTTCCTTAGCATTCAACTTTCATCAACAGAGCCGGTTGAGGGGGCATCCTCTCGTCCGCCGGTTCTGATTCAAAGACGTCAATTTCCTGCTTCCTAGGGTAGGGCTTGAGGAAGCAGGGCCTGTAACATCATGACTACTGTCGCTCTATTCTGCTATGGTAATTGTTCTTCGAGATCAGCAATAGCGATATACAGCCACGTGTTTACCATGTATTTGGGGTACCAATAACATGGGCTACTAAAGGCTCCCGCTGAACTCACTAGCTGTGTTTCTGGAGTCCGATTTCTATCGTAGCTTACTGAATCTCATTAGAAATGTGTCCAGTTTACGCCCTAGAGCTAAAAATGTGAGTGATTAAAAGTCAAATCGTATGTGGTCTAAACGTTTGCAAGATTTTACATAGTGAAGGTGCAGTAGGGTCTGCTTGCTTAGGCCGCAAACCTTAAAATCTTAAAAAAAGCACTAAATTGAAGAGTGGTAGCTCAAAATATCGAAACCACGTGCACTTGTATCTTGAAAAACGGCTGTACTGAAATCAAGGCTTTGCCCGTATAAATCGGGTAGAACGTCGATAAACATCGGAAAAACCAGTATCACGAATTTGCTCGATTAATGTAAAACCTCTGCGTTAACCGCAGTATCAACCACCCCCAAAACCATTAACGGAGCGTGCCAATCATCATGTACATACGCGGGCTCCGAAGGTTTGGCTATGCTCTAAAGGGGCACCTTAACCACCAACCTCGAAAAAATGGCATTTACATCCGTTTCTGAATGGAGTGTTACAATTATTTTCTAGCAAGAAAGTTTAATCTCGAATACAAAGGGGTTATCGACCAGTTTGCTTACGTAGCTTCTGCGTAGGCAGCGGCGAGGTTTGTAACATTGAGCCCTAAAATATTTTCGCCTCCCGCGGTTAAAACACGTGCGGATGGTCATAGCTTTTCGTCCGATAACCCCGCTATAGGGTATCTGCCTTCAGCCGCGGATCTGGGTCTGCCTCCACTCGGTGCTTAGTCCGGTACACGCGCCCGATTCGTGCGACAAGTCTAAAACGGCAACATCAACAAGGTTGCACGTGCGTTGGCCTTAGTCATTATGATCCGCTTCTTTGACATCCCTTAGAAAGGTCTCAAAGTCGTTCATAGCCTAAGTTTTCCTTGGGTGAAAATATAAGTCTTTTTCCGTTATCTTCTGCAAGCATAACACATCGATGGACCATGACTGCCTTTTTTGGGTGTTTCTCTTGGCCTTGAACCGTCCCAAGCCGTTGGAGTTGCGGACATCGCTGCGAACTCTGCCTGGCTTATGACCGTCGCCTTGTCGACTCAGAAAGCAACCCAAAGAACACCGTTAGGAAACAGTGGTCCAACCAGCCTTAAGTATTTGTGACCACTTCCATTGTACGATCCATTAATCAGGCACAACGTAGTCTCACCGCGGCGGATACAAGAAAGATACTAGTAAGGAGAAGCTTGAGCGAAGGATCTGCTTCCCTTGTGTCCTCATTGTTTGCCCCTAGGTGTTTGCCCCGAACGTTATCCCCGCCCGCGGTCAGCGCCGAACGTTGTTGTTGTCTTGGCTTGCTTACGAGCTTTGATCCGCTGCCGCCAAAGTCCTGTATACAGCAAAACTACCACTAGTACACTGCAATTTTTTTATCTGGGCCACATTTATTTACCAAATGCGATATGATTAATACTTGTTGCAAGTATCTTTACAGTATATTATTATATATAAGAAAGCTGTGCTATTATTTAATACCTTCAATGAAGCACAATTCTCCATTTGAACACTGATTGGATAATCTGTTGTTTAATACCTCCGAGCATTTTTGCTAAAGTTTTGATATCATATGTTTAGAAAACGTTAGCCATTCTCGACATATTGGTTTGCGTACTATCTAGAAAATCGAATACTTTTTCATTGTGTAGGTTTAGCAGCGAACAAAACACATCATTCCACGATATATGGGTAAAAGCCATTTTCGGGCTACAAAAAACATGTAGACCGAACTTCGTGACCTTTAATTGACGTACGCCTAATTGGCCTTCCGAATTACTATTATCCTTATAAGCGTACCGTCATTTGGTAAGTCTTACTTTGCTCAATCCACTATTTCCTTTGTGGTCACTGTCAAAAGAAAAATGCGCTCTGCGTCCGTAAGAAAAAAATACAAACGGCGAATTTATTGTTTAATAAAACACAATGCTTTATTCAGGAAAATAAAATTCAACTCGAATGGCTTAGTTGTTGGTGCACTTTATACACTGCGTCAATATATATTTTGCCATGATTCGCTCTAAGAGTCAAGAACATTTTTCGTATGGAAATTTTGTTGGTCTCTTATCTCACTCAGTTCGGCAACGGCAGCGACTATGACTGCGTGCAATGATTACCGATTCTGACGCATAAAATAAAACCTCCATGGAAGTGCTGATTCGAAGCGATTCCATATATAGGAAATAAAGGCCGAGAGCCAGCCATGGGTTAAAAACGTTTATTCCGCGTAGTCAGTCTATCAAGGCCAAATACACTATACTACGTGATAGCCTGAATAATAGATTAAGAAGAAAGGCGAATTGAAACTAAAATACTACCTATCGCTCTTAACTGTAAAACACACGTGCCACTTAATATTAAGGGTCAAGATCGTGCCAGGAAATCTTATTTTTAGTGATTCTGGTAACGTCGAAACGCTGACTCTATCTTTAGAAACAAAGCTATGAATCGATGTTACCTCGTGACTAAGATATATACACTGTCGTCGCACCATAAACTAGTATTAGCTACAAGCATCTAAAAATAACATTTTGAACTGATAAAAAATCGAGGAGGTAAACTGCCAAAATCGCGAAGAGACCAGCTCTTGCCAGCCATATTTTATAAACTGTACAATTATTTATAAAAAGGTAATCTCTCGCACCTTCTGTGGGCTACTGGCTTTATATGCATTAGCACAATTTTAACCAAAAAGACTTATTGATTTTTTGGGACCTCTAACCTATCAAATTTAAAAATCCTTATTACATTTCAAATTTGTCTATAAACAACCGCACTGTACTGATTTAATTAGCACACATATACAACTATTACAATTTGTGTGAATAAAGAATTGTATGTATGACTACTTTTATTATTCATTTCTTCAACCTGTGTCCAATAAAAAACGCAATAAAATATTTATATCATGCGTACAACGTTCCATATTATCAGCAATATTCAGTGTATAAAAACCTGAAACGGGAACCCTATCAGCATCTCATACTGCATAGAGGTATAATTTATTGTTAATTTTTTACGTCGATTGCTGAGCCGACATTCATTCAAGTATTTAAAAGTACATTAATTACCATAGCACCACTTCCCTCCTGACTGGCGCATACGAACGGAAGCCTATTAGTTAGTGGTTAGCTCAACCTCGAAGCCCCGAACTGGCTAGATGCCATCCGTCATTCCAACATCCACGTCACCTGCCGACATCGCTTTCCACTGTGCAGATTTCCATCATTCTTTGTCTGATTCGGTTGCCTATCGTAGACAGTCCAGCAGATGTCCTTTATTATGTCTGGTCCACAAACAATGTCAGAGAGCGGACTCTATTGCTCCGTCACTGCTACATTGTCAGTCCACCTGGACAAAAGGACGGCAGGCTTTTTATTGCCGTGATTCGAAACTATAATTTTCCCTCAGAGAGCTCTTCTTCAGAAAACAGCCTCACGTCTTTGCACCTAGCGAGAACGTACTTACATGCGTAGTGCGATCAAGGTGTAAGTGACCTATCTATCACAGTACGGCGATCTTCCCAACGAAATTTAGGGTTCCTGTAAATGATACAGCACGGCAGATCCCAGGAAACAGGCATTCCAGCATGCCGCCGCAGTTTGTTTATCTACCCCCTCCCCCCTCCCCGCATTTGTGATACGACAGGCGTAGATTAAAATTTATGAAGAAGACGCCTGGGATGCCACTAGGAGTTTCCTTAATAACCCGATTAGGTTTGAACCCATTATCTAGAACAGCTGATGAGCCAACCGGCCCAAAGTAGCCCATTACTGCAAGCGACTAGAAATTTTGTACAAACTGTGTACTACTGACTCTTTTGCTCTACACGAAACGAACGTCGGTATTCGTTCCACGGACGTCGATAATACTCTACGGTGCCTGTCGTAAAAAAGCTATGCTAGTTATTATCAACCCAACTTTATAAAAATGCACACTAAATATTAGCTGTTGTATTCCGCGCACAGGTCTAGATGATGTCGTTAATATGATCGATTTTGTGAACGTGGCACAGCTTGAAGTCAATAATACCAAATATAAGCTCTTTGTTTTCGGGTATGAAAAGTTTGGTAACTATTCACCGAATCAGAGAAGTCCTATTTTATGTCAAAATACTAAAACACCAACATTTAGATAATCTTAAATGGCACTATTTTTGAAGATTGTTTTAGCCCGAAAAATTAAGACGTCCTATGCTTTCTGCGCTGAAGCTCTTGGACTTCCCACATCAATTACACGGCATATATTTGGTTGTACGAGACACATCTACTACAAGTTACCTTGACTTTTTGAGGTTTTGTAATCATCAAGAACACCAATCTCATTAAGCGGGTCCAGAATTAGGCTTCTGTTCCAGTGTGTACGAAGGCCTTAAGGATTCAAAGAGCGACATTCCAAAAGCTGCCTGGTTTCCTAACTAGTGAGGCTAATTTCCCAATAAAAACTAAAGCCCGCTTCCCACTCCCGAAAAAAAAAACAGTTTTTCCTGAACATAAGGTTGGTAAAAGCTATATAAAATAACCCGTACAGTGAAGCCCCAGATGCCCTCCTCAATTGGCAAGTAAACTGAACACATTTTCTCATGGGCCACGCAGAACGTGGTTGCAAACCAGCCCTATGCTGCCCCTAGAAACGATGTTCGATATCTACTCACCACGTAGCCTATGTTACGTTTGGAATTACCCACTTTCTCTCCTTAATCATCGTGATTGTTTCGACCTCTCAATAAATGTGTGCTCAATTAAAAAAATTGATAAAGGAGAATTTAAGTGATAAAATAAAATTACACCGTGTCACGTCCTAAATCGTCTACGCATCATCTAGGCACTGCAGCTTACGTTTTAGGATCCAAGCGTGCCTTTAACAACTGGTGCAATAAAAAGGGAACAAAGAATTATGAAAGTTAAATTTGGTAGTACAGCTACCTTTCAAAGCTCTAGGACATATGCGTCAATATTTATAGAAGCACACCGTAACTAACTAGGTACATGTAAGGACGAGTTTCATTGCGCATCTATGCGAAGAAAACTAGTAAAATAATAAAGTTTTTCAAAGTTAAAGGAGGTTGATACTGTGACTGGTTTTTCCATTATTGTACCACTGCGTCATGTTAGAGACAAGTACAAACAGGCGGCCTTATCGATCCCGTAAAACTACCCAAGTTTTAAAGAATTGTAATGTTTAGAGTGAGACTGCTGATCTAATATGCTCCTTTTATCTCTTATTGACACCATTCAGCTTACAAGAAGATCAATAAAACAGACTAAGATCTTGATTTCTCTATCTTTTATATTTACTGGTTTTTATATTTTTACGTCTACGCGCCTCATATTACAATTTCAGCTTCTGTGGGCAGCCTAGTATTTATGTTTCAACATCGAAGTAATACACCTACACATTGTATAACAGTGCATTCATTAGAAAGTGCCCACTAATCTATTTCTGTGAGGAGCTGCGATTGTAAATAATTCCTTGAATGAAATAATTTTGTACTTGCAAATCCTCCAGTAGAGTTGCATCTATCTATTGGTTGTTCTGTAATTTTGGGACAGTTAAATGTTTTATACTCCTGTTCCCCGCCAGGCCATTTAATTTATACTATCATGTTTGCTCTGCTCAAGTCGCTGACTTATCTGTGCACGTTGAAACGAGTTCCTGGGAGGCTCCCGACGCGTTATTATTATTATTTTTCACGACGCTCAATTGCGCGCTATTCTCACTTATTGAAAATAACTTTGTTATTTTTAGTAAGTAAGGAGTAAGGCAGACGATGCATAGTTAGACTAATAAATAGAAATAATTAGATTGATACATGGCACGCCTAGCATGTCAAAAATTTGGTTCCAACTCACGCCTAAAGAGTTGAAATATTTGTTACTAATATAATTTTTGGTATCTTTTTCATACATACATAAACGAACCTAGGGTTTTAGAATTCAACGACTATAAACGAAAAACATTAATTATAAAGCACCATTTTCAGAAGCTGTACAGTTTGCATGACTTACAAATTTCCGCGCAAAATACGATGTCATCTGTGACGAACAAATCTATAACCTTAATCAAGACAGATTTATGTTTCGGATGTATCCTAGATGGTATTTTATGCCTTGGCAACGAAGCCACACGCTGCAAATGAGATTGAAGTCTAGAACTGAAACCCCACATTTTTTAATTGGTGAGTTCAGATTATCTGGGATGCCAAAGAATGAAAAAAAGTCATAGGAAAGTCCAATGCGACTTACTTACTTACATAAAATTGGTGAAAAACTTTTCTAGGCTCTGTTGTAACCACAACATCCTTGTCCCGCAACTGTGAAAGAACTTTAATAATTTCTGACGACAGATTTTGCTGTCGCACGAGCATGCCATTTCGATTCAACTTTTTACCGGTGTGAGCGCCTGCATCTTTGACTAGTCCCATTTGAATGGACTGCAAGGTCTGTTTAATTAACTTTAACACAAGAAGGTAGTGAAGCGGTTGGCTTGATAGTTAGGTGCTGCTCCTAGGTACGTACCCATCTTTTTTGTTAGAATAATAATCATCAAGTTTCACCATTAACAATTTCTGATTAACGGAGCGTCCCTGAACGGCAACAAGACGATGTGTCTGCTTTCACTTGTTTTCTGTACCACAAATGTTCAACTCATCGTAAGTTTTCGACTCTTAATGCCCAGAATATCTAGGCCCCACTAAACGGTGACGTTGTTTTATTTTGCCAAATTTGCTTCGATTGAATCCATTCGTTGAATGTAATTCGGATCATGTAGTAGATCCAAATCACATTCAATAGTAGTTACTGCTATTTGCAACTGACATGTATGCGAAGTATAAATGACCGTGTTAAAGTTGCCATTAATTGCTGAGCAGTTTCGACTGTAAAAGGAACATCCAAAGATTGCCTTAAATCTTTTGTCCTAACCGTTCCACAAAAAACCACTAGGTATTAAAATCCTTAAAAAGCGTTTCATCTAACTAGCTGCCTGGCAAGGCATTATTACTACTATTAACACTATTAACAATTCAATGCCATCGAACGATTGGCTACCAACATAATCTATTATCTACGAAAGACCGTACATATTAACTACTGGTAATCAACCCTTTCTTCATGATTGCCTTGGCTTTTTGATCTATATCCTTCCATTTGGGGCTAACGAGCTGTTTATCTCAAGCTAGTGTGTTGGGTTTAATAATTAATCATATTTTTTGTACTATCTTCTGAATGATAACTCTCTTAAACGTGCGTTTTGCGTCTAGTATTCTGATGGTTATAGTAAAAATAGCAACCTAACCTAACAATATTACAAGAAGACTAAACTCAAACCCCTTTTGATGCAGATTAATATCGATCTCTGCAGGCCACAAGGGGGCGACGCGGTACCCCTTGGCACTTTACTGTAATAGTCTGATTGACATTTTTAAAAATGTTTCCTTGAAGCTTTTACAGTTACAAACAGTTGGTATTCTTTATTGCGTATTGATTGTAATTGAATGGTGAATCTGATCAATAGACTGAATTTATATTTCACAATGTTACTCAGTAAGATGATTATTTGGGATCTGCGCACGCGTATATATATAAGTAGGTTGGGCAGTGGACTTCAAGTGATAGAGTTTGATGAATTTGTCATATTATCGGAAGGATTATTGGGAAGTAGGTGGCATCGGAGTTCATAAAGTAGATCATGTAGTGTACGTATTTATCAGTCCTCGTGTTCATGTCTCCAGCCAATATTAACGGGACACGCAGAGTGCATGTATAGCACAGATCATTTTGTAGATCAATATCGCCGTGTTCTCGCTGCTTAGAGAGTTGCCATAGATTTAATGCCTTTCAGTATCTGTTTTCTACAACATCATCTGCAAGCACCAAACTGATTCCCTAAGTCTTTAGTTGTATAATGCTGAGACCTCATTGCTAGGGGGGCGGCTTCGTAATCTGGCATATGAGCAAGTAGGGGAATGGACGTCGTAGAAACATGGTAGCTCGAAGGGTTATGATTTCCAGATCGAATAAGCATGATGGTATCGATATCATAAAAAAACAGACGGCGATAGCAGCGATAAAGCTCTAGTTGTTCCTACATTCCATTGCACAAGAGTAGTTTTGCCTCTTTGCTTGGTTGAGCGATCCTCAGTTGCTCTGATATCACTTGCTCTGGAATCATATTAGGTTCCTCCCGCTGGCACATGGTATCAAGGCTCCTCCTGAAGCTACAGATCTGTGAGTGTCTGGTTAAAAATGGTTGTTAGAATCCGGGGTGCAGGAAGCAGGCACATTTTCCTCGACGATGTCTTGTTGAAGTTGTACTACTTCTTACGGTGGCCTTAATAGTGAGACAGGAATTAATGCCAGTCGGACAAAATCGATTTTATGAAAGAATCGAGTATACTGCTGATGTACCCTTTAGCCTGCCTGATTTTGCTATGCACGTTTATCGGCTTGATAAATAGAACTATCGGAGCTTTTTTTGGAACGGCGTTTCTCCAGAGCAGGTTCTGACGGCGTCACCGTTCTGTCGCTATTTAACAGTACCGAACTTCTTAGGAGAAAAGTCCTTTCGGCAGTAAATATCCCTCACAATGTTAACCATTTCCGCACCCGGTTTTGTAATTAATAGTGTTCCCGTACTTGTTCGGGCCCAGCCAGCTTTCCTTCGAGCGCTAAAACGCAGTAGAAGGAAAACTCGCATTTCATTGCCTCCGAAATGAATCAAGAAGTATTTAAGTACCTCATGAAGTTCATCAATTGAATACTGCATACTACACCATCGCTTTAAGGAGAAGTCAAATGGTGGTTTCGTCTCATCGTCGGTTTTACACCTATGGGTGGGGTATTAAGGCTCTCTTAAGATATGGGAACGATGTACGTTTACGGACAATCAGCAGCTACGCGTGCTGTTACGGGCGCAGCTTCATCAGTAGTTAGCGCATCATTTTATTGCTTTGCTGCGTTAGCCCTTCACTCGTAATTCCGTCGCTTATTAGCTCTCGCACCGGACCGACCAGGTATAAAGATAGGAGACGTCCTTAAGCGGCGGAAGCCAAACAGCACTTGAAACACTCTAACACGAACAATCAAGTTTCTTGCTACAGATCCTGACTAAGCAGTAAGCACTGCCTTGCACAACTTCTACATCAGTCGGTGCACATAGTTAATGCGAAGCAAACGGCATCCAGCGATACCGAACTTAACACAGAAAATGTCCTGCGAGCACTTGGCAGAGTCGCAAACACACGACCCCATTCTTCAAACAATCGAACACGACTAATTTTAATAATAATAATGGCTTGACTATATAAGTACAGTAGGAGAAATGGTACAGAATCTAAATTTTCTGGTCTCTTCGAGACGCCCGCAATTGAATGTACTATTGTCCTCTTTTTCTTTTATATTTTTATTTTTTTTTACCTATAACTGGTAGTTGATACATTAATCTAAACCTGTAACTGCCAGTATATTTGACCGTGTACATTTTTTTAAAATTCACATAAACGTTATTATGCCATTGTCAAACTTTACGCTGTCGAAACGAAGTAAAAATCTACCTTTAATTATAAAAATAATAACTTTTTAGTCGTGATTATTTTGATGGGCCACAATAAGAATCCATAAGTTTAGTATTAAATGTTTAAATAACATATATTCTTCACTACACTTCAGCCATAGAAACAAATACAAGAGGTCCTTAATACTGAATGTTAATCATGCAAAGCTTTGAAAGGAGTATTTGTGCGAATCGACAACGAAATGTAGGTAGACAAATCGCAAGGGCAACGGGAAAAATTAAATGTTTGTTCTGAGTATACCTTGCCAGTTGACACTGATCGCACGTCCAATGCTGATTTTGTTACTGAAGGCACTGAACGGCGTATATCCCAGAAGCTAGTGTTGGTTATTTGCTCCCTAGTCAAGATTACGTGCAGTGCTAAGGTGTTTGTTATGTAAGGCAGTTTAGATTCGGGACCGTTTCATGCCGTGTCTGAACGATTCTTAACGGCACTACCAAACAGAATCCGAAACTTTTATAAGATGCTGTTTGCTTGTTATGTGACTCGTATAGAAGTGGTCGCAATGTAAATAATGTGAGGAGTATGATTGTCACAGCTGTGAATAGTGGGATTAATGTTAGCTGGTAATACCGCTGCTGAGATATTTATGTAATAGTAATCATCGTTAGTAAAAACGCAGACCCAACGTTGTCTCAGCAAAAAGTTATAATGAGTTGACGATACTCATAAACGATTAGGTATACGTAGGTTTGTGTGTGTGCATGTAGGAAGATACGTACTGAATAGTTCAGGTATTGCTAAGAGACAATCACTTTAAGTTGTAGAAAGCCATAATGTATATTTTTTCGATATAGTTTACCACCGGAATTCGATAACAAGCCGAGTTATTTCCAAGGCTAACGTAAATTATAATTCATAAGGTTCTCCCCAATGCGAAAATGGCTAAATGCGATGTAGGTAATTGCTTATTGTCAGTTTATTAGTATGTGTTCTGTATAATGGTTTTGTTTGTACCTATGTATAGCAATGGCTTCCATAGAGTACATATGACGGGCTTCGTTTTCACTTAAATGAGCTTTTTACTGTCAAAAACAGAAAGGTCCTTTAAAATATATTGGATAAAAAGAATGGCAAGTCCAGCAATTTACACAGTACTCAAAATATTGCCATTTATCCAAACTATCCGTGCGAATGTAGCTCGTGAAAGAAAAGTACGTTCTTTATTACATTGTTTCGCCACAAGCGAATAGAAATTATAAGCATAATCTTGGTCTATAAATGTCCAGTAACTTTTAAACTGACCATAATCGATGCAGAGAGTTCTTTGTCGTGATGTAAAGCACATGAAACCACTGGTTTTCTTTTTCAGTACGACTATTGAACCTTTTTTAGCGAGTGGTTCATCTCTTTTTCTGTTCGACATACTTATATCGATAGCGAAAGAATAGTTTTTGATTATGAAGGCTATAGCTCTAGAGAGAGAGTGGTACTGCGCCACCATCGGCTCTGTCGTTTCTCGACTTTTAGTTAAGATTAAGGTGTAGTCCACAGCCCTGATGGGACCTTTCGCGTTCGCTGTCGTGCGATGACGACTAACTATCAGTTTGGTTCTGATGACACAGCTTTACCTTGCCTCATTCTGTTTAATATGATAGCGCTCAATCGATAGGGATGGTCTATCGGGAGAACAGGTTTTGATTAACGAACGTACGTACTCCGACGAAAAGGGCAAATCAAAGGTTTTTGCCTTTAGATTCGCCCTGAACTATTATGATCGAGATGGCTTTTAATATAAATTGGCGTGTCAAAGGAAAAGAAACGAAAGTACTTGAAAGACTGTGGATTGTTATTTCTGATTATTGTTATGTTATTATGGGTGTTAATAATTATAAAGAAAACACTAAGGTTTGCCTCAACTTGGACCATTTATGGTAGGGGATTACTGATGGTACCCCGTTGTTCCATTGGAAAGAATGCTCTTTGAATGAATTCTATATTATCTTTTGGAATAGAGTCTCGAGATTCAAAACAGTGTATATGGATAAATACTTCTAAAATTCGTTGAACATTCGGAAACTCAAGATCCTAAGACTAGATTTATTGGTATCTTTCGCCTAAGAGGTGAGCGAAGAGCCGTGTTACAATAGGAGAAAATAACATAACTAAAATGAGACAACTTTAAGTTACTTGTAGTATATCACTTATATTGGTACCCATGGGTGTGTAGATTTGTTGGTATGTACATACATTTTATTTCACCCGCTACTTCGTGAGATATCAGGGCGATTAAAAGATCTCGGCTCATTTCCACGATGGCTTTTATGACCCTCCTCGTTTTGTTGCCCACTACGTTAACCCACACGCCCATGCAAAGCGCTATATTGCTGGCTAACACCGGTAATGTCTTGCTGCCGGCTTGCTACAGCTATAGTATATGGCATTTGCACCTTGCAGCTCACTGTGTCACAGTATAATCAATCTTTTTCCCGCTTTACCTTCTCTACGCCGCGTGTTACGTTTTTCGTTAGACAGCTGACACCAAAAGGCGGCTTGTTCGCTGATGTAGGCATGTCAACAGTAGTATTTATGCTTTAGTTTTTCTTGTACAGTAATTTGTGCGGCAGCTAATGATCCAACAATTCAGTCAGTTCAAATACGGCCCGTAAATAGAAGCTGATAACACCGTCACGGTCTATAATCCTATGGTGCAATAATTATCGGCCGTATTTCGGAGTTTTTCCGCGACTCGACATTTCATTATATTACAATAGGCCGTAATAATATTTGCTATACGATAGATATTTTTATTTATTTCTATTTACAAAACATATCGTCATGCATTTCTGAGTAACATTTGACACTAGTATATAATTAGGTCTTCTAGTGCAATCCCATATTAGTTTCCTTTGCCTTTGACAGTTGCGCGCTTACTGATAGGGTCACTTAGTGAGTAACTGCAAATACATTCCAATCATCGTTGATAAAAGCAAGGCGTCAACTTCTGCTTACGATATGAAAATGATGGCAATGGAATGCACAAACGAAGTCGCAAGCTTCACCTTTGAAACTGTGTACCTTCGTATCAAACAGTAGGCGACGTGAAGTCAATGAAACCGTTTTCACGGTTTCATTGACTAGTGATAACCCTACTGACAGCTAATGTTATAATTTTAAGGAGAGCAAAATGAGTGCCGCTTGCGTCTACTTTAGACAAGTAGTTAATCCTTACCTCTTGTTTTGGCCAAAGTTAATTTAGAAGCATACAACCATTAGCGTGTCATCCGCAAGTGACAGAAACCTTTCCTTAGTCTTCACTAGATCTAGTTTAGTCTACAATACTACCGATGCTAGTGAATCCCATATATATGTAGAGATATCTTAGTGTATGAGTGGAGCATACAAGATGGTTGATATAAGATGTACGAGTGCAAGTTTATGACATATGTAACGAGTAGCTTTTGCGTCTTTCTTTTCGCCTACTATACATATAAATCGATATATATGGATACATATGACTGCTGTATATTCTAGATTAATTTCCATTTATGTGAAGCATTGTGCAGATATTGCTGAAAGCTCTCCACGTGTCTCACGGAATTAATCAGTTTGTGTCACCACACATCGATCTCGATTGTGCGATATCCATATGTTTCCAGATCACTATGGCTGAAGAGCGTTATTGTTGTTACTCTACTGCCTCAATCAGACAATCTGTTCGCTGTCTGCAAGTTTGCAATCTACCTTAAAACCAAAGATGTATATTTCGCTCGGGTTTAAAGATACTTAAATAAACGGCATACATAGCTGTTCGAATTTATGTAGTTAAACGGAACCGGTCCTGCATTCACTGCGCTGGCCATTAGTACACGTGCTCTTTTTTCTTGCTATGCGGCCTGTTTGCTTAGGCATGCTTTTGTTTATTAGCAGAACAGAAACCGGTTTAATCCGTTCTTTAACTGCAAAAGTTAGAGCCGAACTACTATGCGTTATGCAATTGTATATAACTATCGATACAGCCACTGTTGGAGCTAACTTAGTCTTTACAGTTGCTCACATTGTTAATAAAGATATGTTTATTTAAAAAAATTGCATCAAATGAGGCTGCAACGGATCTATACAAGGCCATAAAGCTTAAGTTAATGGGTTACATTTAACATCGCTTTTCTCTAACGTTTTCGATCCTTGGCCTGTTCATCCACCTTACCCCAAGAAAGTCATCACAATTTCTAATGGGAATAGTTTAGTCTCCTATCTCTCTTCCTATCTCTTTACTATTGTATCTGCAACTTCTTCTCGATAGTTGCGTCTTCGCTACCAGGCTATTATTTTTTTAAGGTACGTCTGACCTGCATGCATGTAAGACGTGCCCCGGCGATCTTATATCATGACTATTGTCTGGGTAAGTCTTTTTGCAGGTTTTATATCAGTGTGCGTTCGATCGTATGTTCATTGCGTTTTGTGTCCTTCGTCGATTAGTCTTTTTTGAACTAGAACTTTGTGGTCCTTTTTCTGCATCTGCCATCTCTGCTGTAACTTTTTTGTCGCACTTCCGTCTATTCTGAAGATAATGTATCCTCAATAACACATCAGTCGTGTATTCCAAGCAAAACCCCTGATTGGCGATCGTTGGATAAGATTCTCTTGTTCTCTAAGGGAAATTATATGCTTTCGTCAACCAATCTCGTAAGGTTGCCTATTTTATGAAGGTATTACTTTCTGCTCTATTGGATCGATCGAAAATCACCAGTAATCATGATTTTTCTATGCCTGCATGCGTCTGTATACTTCCCTCTAAGTCCAAAAAGAACCTTCGCAGGCGAGTAGTAGTAACTGTATAGTATTGTCACTAAATCAATGTTTACCCAGGATTATTCTCCCTTTCTTCCTATCTCTCTTATAGTGATGTTAGATTCATCTGCTATATCGCTGTGTCTGTTCCATTATCCACCGTCAAATAGGGATAACGTGTTATTATTGCCTTGTTCGATTCACTACGGAGAACTAGATCTATCCTGCGCCTACACTGCCAACTGTCCTTTCTAACAGAACACCTGCATCTTTACATCTATTAAAATTTACCATATTTTAAGAAGCGTTCTAATTATTATTCCTTTTTTTTTTCAATGCCCGATTTTCTGATAGTTTAGGCATGATGGGGTTCAAGTCCATTTTACCGAAAAACAGTAAATATTGCTTGTAGTAGATTTTCTTTATAGCGAATAATCTCTCAATGTCCGACAGTAATGAAGGAACTGCTATATTTGACCCTAGGAGTGAGTATATTAAGTGCTAATTTGAGCTCTGCATTAATTTGTGCAGTTAGACATGTTGCTTCACCTCAACACGTGCGTCTGCCTATCGTTTCTGCAAATAATTCATTGGCTTCCTGTTTTACTTTGTTAATTTTCATTATGATGTCTCCCTAAACTTCGTCATCATCCGGTTTTCCAGCACTATTATTTGTTTGGGGATCTGGCACTGAGATGCCCGGATAGACAATGTTCGTCAATTACCGACGTTTATAACGTAACGTTCACCGTCACATCTCGTGTTTTCAATTAGCTGTTTTCTAAGCCCCTTATAGGCCTAGAAAAAATGATACATGTTACTAATACAAGTTCGCAGTTAGCTATCATTAGCTACAGCGGCTGATTACCAGTTGCTCCTTGGATCTGACCCCCTCAAAATATAAGTTTTTGCTTGAAATCACTACTTCATGCAAATTCTAGTTCCTTATTAGCATAAAATGACTATACAATATTAAGTGGTTCAAATGAGGTGGTTGAGGTCACTTACAATACCTATACCTCACAAATATAGATCAAGTAATTTATACTTTAGGTTCCCGTTTCTTTATCATGAAGAACGTTATTATATTTTATATGCTCACACTCTATTATTTTTTTTGAGTGAATGTCATAGTTAAAATTTGAGGTTTTCGCAACTCCTGATGAAGTGATTACATAAGTAGCTTTCTTACTTAGCTCATATTCATCCTTTTTGGTATTTCGAGCATAAAAGACAAATTTAAAGGCCCAAGCTCAAGTTAGACTTTGCCTCGAAACTACGACTCGGAAACCTCTAAATTTAAACAAAAGCTATTGTATCTGCTTTTGATCTAGTTTTTCAAAACTTTATGAATATATTAGACGGAAATAATCATATAATCTTCAATACGTGATCTCAATTACATATTACGATAATGTATTGGCAGCTTGAAGTGATCGGACTGATAAACACTTCGAATCACCCTATATTTCTCATTTGTTCGCATATTATTCTTACGCTGGTCCAGTGAAAAGGAGTACGGTTAATGTCTATCATTCTGAAACCAAATGGAAATCGAAAAACATTTTTTGCCGTCTCATAGATTGTCTCTTATTTCGATATTTAGCAGTTGGCATCATTAATCTCCAGTCGGTATTTATCATGGAAAGGTAACTAATCCAATCAAAACCTTTCGAAAAACACACAATACAAGAGTTTTTATTACCGATGTTGATCGCCCTTTTTCGGTTTACTTGGCGTAATTGGATTGCAGTAGATTTCTTGTTAGCAAAATCATCGCGGTGATTATTAACACTACTTTCTATAGAACTGAAGTTATGTAAGTTAACAACTTTTCCCGTCGTAAGTACGCGATTAAAAACTGCATAACTGGTCTTTCTTTGTGTTGCAGCTTGAAACCAGAGGATGTCGCCAGAAACAAGGCTGAACTTGTACGGCAGTTGTTTAATTCCTTATATGATGAGTTCATACGATTCTATTTAACTATGTAAACAGATGAAAACAAATTTTAAAATAAGTGTGCATCTTCAGAATCATCTAACATTACCCCATTGGTTTTCTCTATCGATTTTTTTATTACGTTATCTTACCCATTCTTTACATATTCGCATACCCAAAGAAGATCTAGGGTCCTTAAATTTAATTATGATTTTTTTAAATTTACAAATCAGATACCTTAGGCTCGTATACGTGTACATACTACACAAAATCTTGCGACAATACTTGTTTTTTATTTCTACTGAATTAACTTTCAAAACTAGAACTACGTTAAGTATATTAGTGAGCTCAACAATGTGTGTTCGGTATGAAATGAAATAAATATGTATTTCATATTTTAGAATGACGCTATTTTATGGCGGTCCAACATTTGGTAAAAAAAAGTTCTGGTAAAAACTGACCCATCTCAAAGTACACGGGTATTAGCACTCAAGTTTGGTATATGTAAAAATATACCATTTGTTCACCTCTATCAAATGAATATCTGAGGTACCTCATATATTCACATATCTATATAAGGGTATAAAAAGAACAGTAACATTCCGTGGAAAATTGCAACAGGGCTAGGGCTATAGGAACATAGAGATGCTTAGGAAACAGCCAATGACAATCCAGAGGCACGCAAATAGCACAGCAAAAGAAATACGATTGAACATATAAACACGCTAGATTAAAGAATCAACCCAAAACAATATGGCATCATCGGGAGAAGCACCGGCATCCACTATAAGCATAAGACTCTCCGGTGGCATAAAGGCATACACATACAAGCAACTAGCAAATTTCAAAGATGCCATCAAAGAATGACCACCGAAAATATGAAGAAGTTTAATATCATAGTTTAACGCCCCTAATAGGCAAACGTGAAGATCCGCTAAAAACTGTTGACTGGCCAACTTATGGAGTCTCTTCTATCAGCACGGTCAGTTTTGTTCAAAGCTTTAGCGGGTTAAGCTGCACATTTTAGGAAAACCTAAAAATTCTTATTAAGCATTAAGTTTCAGTATTCAGTTGCTTAGACATTATCTCAAACAAAACGATAGTTAAGACCAGTTGTCAATCATGTTCTTTACGGTAATTGGGAGTAGAAACAAAGTATTCAAACCAAGACAAACCTTCTGACGAAATGACCAAAAAGCAAGACCAAACATGGGGCAAGCGACGAAGTCACACAGGAATTTTTTTTAAAAGAAAAGCCGTTTGGCAATCGAGAATTGTATACCGAGCATACGATACAGGGGCGTATAGGGTCGAAATAATATGGTCCGATGTCGAAGACAGCGACATATGGACGCTGGATTCCGCTGCCACACCATTGGGAACAACATAAACTGGCTTGTAAACTGCAAACAATTTGCCAGCCATCGGAAATTAAGCCAAAAATCCAAGCTTTCGGTTCTACGGGATAAGGCCATAACCGAGTAAAATCCACGTCGTTGAATCATTTTAGTTTACGTACTTAATTTATCACGAAAAAAGTTTTATACGGTGGAAGAAAGCGGCAGTTTCGTCGGTTACGGCCAATCGTATCTGAATCCCAAAAAAAACAACAAAAGTAAGGGAAACAACAAAACGGAGAAAAAGTAGAGAAGACTGGATCATATCAATGTATTTAGCCTAAAAGCAGATCAAGGCTAAAGAAACTGATCTGTTTCAAATCTTGCTTGATTGAAGAATTCACAAAGTGCTTAATAGACAAAAGGACCTAATAGAGAGCCACGAAGGACTCAGAAAGGCAATTCTGTAGTCATTTAAAAACAAGATGTCTGTACTCCAGCTAAACTACTTCTAGAACACAAGTCCATGAAGACGAATGGATGTTCCGATGAATAACGGACGTAAACAGAACCGTCATGAGCCAGAAAATCAGATGCGTGGCACCAAGTTTTACTTAAGTAGCGAGAAAGGATTTTTCCTCGCGGCCATATGAAAATTTGAGACCGTTTTGTATATAAGAGACTTACGAGTAAACAAATTGATGTAAAAAGTATTTACTTGAATAGCCCAATTTATAAGGCAGTTATATAGAGTAAATAAGGCGTCTACAACTTTCATTAATACTTCGCCGAGAAACCAGAGTTGACATGCTGATTGTAGGAAATCGACATGAGATAATCGATAAAGTAATAGATATTATGAAGAAGCACCCTAAATATAAGGTGCAATCATTTCCACATGTATCATAATCTATAAAAACCATGATATCACCATATGTCAAAAAAAATTATCAACAAAATGTTAGAACATTGTGGAATGTCAGAATGCAAAATTGCAAATACGCCCCCAGACAACAGCAATTTATTCGAGGGTAATAATAATAAGAAGACCAATCAAAAACTGCCCTACCGACAGCTAGCCTGTAGCCTGCTATATGTCTAAACCTGGCATGAACTTCGCAGTCCGATTCCTGTCCTGATACTTGAATAAACGTACAAACCCTTATTTCGGATTGGAGTGCAACTACTTAAGTACGTCGAATGCACTAAAGATTACGGCGTGATCATCGAAGGGGGTACCAAAAAAGGAAGCGCTGTGTCTAAATTTACACCAGCTTCGGGACAGACATTCTAACGAGACGAAATGCCGTTAATGAAATAAGCACAATCGACGACAAAGTTGTGAGACGGAGCTCGAATTTATAAAAGACGATTTCATTGAGGACCTGCGAATAGGAACTTCAGCGGCTTGCTCAAAGTCTTCGATGTAGACGCGCCAACTGTCACCGGAATCAAGATATCAGGCCACTCCTGATATCTTGTTTCCGCTGGCTATTGTCCGCTCTAAGGATCTTCATCGCGGTACCAAAATAATTATACTACATGTGGTTCTGCAGAGAACTAAAAATAGAGTTTATAAACTTATCAGACCAAAAGGTGAACATCTGCTCAAAAGCGGCCGAGAAGCGTGAGTTTATCTCATTTGAGGTTAATCAGATAGCTCATACAAACGAGATAAATTAAAAGCTCAAAAAGTAACAACAAGGCAATGAAGAGCGCACAGCCTAAGAATTTGTCGCCTCGTCAAAAAACGGAGAGGGTCAATGTTCTAAAGTACCTAAAGGTGTTCCTAGTGCTAACAGCCGAACGAGATCAGTTAAGCTATCATGACCGTGAAAATAGCTGCCAAATTTAAAAGAAGCCGTGTACTATTGCATATATTGGAAGCATTGTTTTTTGAGCATATGTCACGATATTGAGAATGCAAGAAAAGAGCATTTTAAATAACTGTGTGCCTGTCCTTAAACAACACGCCGGTAGGCTGCTTAAAAGAACTTTGGGACGCTTATAAAAAGCGTCCGGATCCAAGGCCAGACGAGAGGCCATGCACATGCCTCACTTCATGATTCTATCCATGATCACTGGAGGTATCATCATTCCTGTAAAACAGGCAGGACGCCATCACTCGATCTCATCTGGACTAGCTAACGAGGGCCTTACCTGACAACCATCTCGGAGATTTCGAGAAGAGCGTCATAATTCGTAAATCTCGCCCGAGAGGAAGAATGTGGCGCTTGCTATATATTCATGCTCATTTTCATTCAAGTAGATTTACTCACACACAATGTAGTGCTCACGCTGAATTGACTTAACTACCTGTGGGGAAACGCACAGCTGAAAGGATAAACCTATAAGCTACCTACGTAAGCAGCGATAAGCGGTCTAGATAGAACAGCACCACCCTATCAGCTTTTAGCATATACTATTTAATAAACTTCGTGTTTGATATACATGCCTATTCATTTGAACGTTAGTAAGCCACAAGAGATAAAAAAAAAAAATAATTGAGTAAGGATAAAAACAGAGACGTAAAAACGCTTGCCTCTCTTTGCTATCACATCACGTGACTCATTATCATACCAAATTGTGATTTGCTCGAATTTACTTTTTACGGTAATCGTAGATGTTTACATTTGTAAGTGGATTCGATTGAACCGGCCGGACATCACTCTAACATAAATGCGCAGCTGCACAAGCTTCTGATATCTATTGGGTGGCCTAATACAGGTATTATCCACTACAGATTCATGAGTCCTAGCTGATCGACTGCAGCTGGAGTGTGCTTCCGACAACGATGAAGAAACTTTGAGTTTAGCAGTTAAGATTAATGAGCAAAGACAAACCATCCAAAATGTCATTGAAAGCTCTTTGCCATTGACTATATTCGACAAACATTGCTTTCAGATTAACACTTTTTTTCAAAGTTTTGATAACCCAACATAGAAAAATTATTAAAATCTCAACAAGATGTTGTTTCGATTTTTTTGACTCTTCATAGATTCTTATACTTCAGGTTGCAATGTCAATGGAATAAATAAATTATGCCTAATAACAGGATGTCGTAAGATAATAATAATGCATAGTTTGATCAAGTAAAAAAAAGTTCGAAAAGTTAAAGTTTACTGTGTTACATTTTATAGTAGGCAGCCTAATATTAAAGCCATTAGTAATTTATATTAAATTCATAATTTATTTGGGTTAAACAAATAGCTACCTCATTCAGGGTATATTCGTGTTTTTTTTTGTTTGCATTAAAGAGCACATCTAGAAATTCAAACTTAAGCTTATTTCGTAACCATAACTTGACGGTCCTTAAATTTGTTTGGATAATAAACCGTCGGAATCAAGTTCGTTTGCATAGTAAATGCACTATCAAAAAGATCACTCTCTGATTTAGCCGATCTTTCGGATTCGGTGTATTACCTTAATTCTCCATGCTGTTCGTCCTTTGATTTCTTTAATACATGTCTAACAAACGTCACGTCAACATGTATACCACAGACTACTGCCAATTTTAATAAACTATAAATCTTGAAATGATCCAATGTGCGATTTCCTTTCTTGCGCTGTTTATTTTAACAATGAACATAGCAAAATTAAAAGCAAGTTATAATGTGCCTCACCATATTTTAAACTCGGAGTGGTCACAAACACTCTTTGAAGGCCATGTATTTACAAAATTAACTTCTCTTCACACGCAAGCATCTGTGTCACTGAAAGCTGTTTTTCTGGATCGTTGATAAATAATTTTATCTATGCTACACCGTGGGCTACAAACTGTCTTGGTGTTCATCACTCGACTCTTCGCCAAAGGGTTACCTCGTTCACTCCTGCTTACTACAACGCAAACCGCAAAGAGTACGAGCTAGTATCGACACTTTGCGATCGCCTATATCACATTGATTTGGAATCTTAGTAGAATACAATGCTGACCACAACAGGCCAAAAGGTCGCTAAGGTATTTCCACAAGCAACAACTCGAGTAGGCACAGCTGCTGCATGAGCCTCGCCAGTTGTCATGTAGTAGCTCTGTGTTTGGAGCCTATAGAACTAGCAGTGAACTTTTCTTCCTCACTGATGAATCCGGAGCTAACTGTCAGAAGCAGCTTGAGCGCTTTTCTGCCGCTACCAGTGGATATTTGGATTTAATCGACCGAACCAGGCGCCGCATCAGTAGAAAATCCTTGCGAATGGTTTCTCGTTTGGCACCTTTATAAACAATCGAATCAGCACCTGGGTTGTTAGTTCTCGATTTGTCATGTGCTTATAGCCCGAAGACATTGTCTATCTAGAGCTCATTGCCATGCCCTAAATAATACCCCATATGTTGCTTAGTAGCTTACTCATTATTATTACAGCAAGTGTCTCATTAGTCTTGATAACATTGTTCATTATATGTAAAAAAAAAAACAATCCATTTGCAAAGTAAGACATTGCAGCGCCTCTTATTGGCGACCGCTTCAACCGCAAACCCCTCTTGCAGTCGCAGACCTTGTTTAATGGGTCTGAGTATTTTCTTTAGTCATGGCTTGTTTCATTTTCCAGCTCTGCCGTCTGGCTAATGTCGGCATGGGCAGACAGCATAGCCTGAAAACGTGCCATATTCTTTGATGATAATTTGGAACAATCTTCTTACAACGCAATCTGCAATACGGTTGTCTTTTATTCGTGAATATTCAGCAAAATTTAGGGTTAGTCCAGTCTGTCATCAGGCAGGTAAATCATTAGTTTGTCCGCATCATCCAATAGCGTATCTAAGCTTCGGTAAAATCTCTAAACACTATCACCCATCAGCATCCGTTTGTGACCCAGGTCGATGCTCCTTGCATAAAAATTTCCTGCGATTAATGTAATTTTAGGCTATAGATACTAAGTGGTACGGTAATGAGAGGGTATAGCACTAATAGAATGCAAGCAGTTATGTGACTTCTATGCCCGTCTAAGTAGCTATTATTTTTTTTACACACAGGCTACTAATATTTGCTGATCTTGCATCTCGGTTTCAACTAACCAGGACCTACTTTTCCGAAAATTGTAATTGGATGTAGTTAACAAGCCTTGTGCTTAAGTCCTTAAAATTTAGCGTGTCTTCTTATAGGCTCATTGTAATTCTAATAATAGTGCATAAAATATGATTCGTGTCAAATGTATTGGTGCATCGTCCAAAGTGAACAGTGCGTTGTGATTTTCTGGACAAATCGGGCAAATGAAAATGGATGCATTATGTTAAGTAAATTCGGCCGGCAATACGTTTTACAAGCAATATTTTTTATTTTGTTGCCTATTTTAGATATGCCTCGTTACTGAGTCATGGAAGAGCCCGCAGCAAGATGAATGAATAGAAGTTCCATCCACGAAAAGCCATGATTATCAAGAACCGGCGTATTCTAGTAATAATAATAATGAAGTTATCTTTGCGTTAAAAGCAGATAGGTCAATTATGTTTCCACTTTTTATTTAAGTTTGAAACGGTTAAAAAAATATAGCGATTTTTTTCTTCAAATTCATTATATTTGATGCAGGCTGGATTTGCCACTATATCGTACCATACGAATATTTTATTTGTGACTATACTGTAAATGATTTCGGATCCTAACCTATGTTATCGGCAATAAACGAACAATGGATCATTATTATCCTCCTTTGTTACTTGACCCAAGTTATATGTTGCTTGAGTAGTAGCTCGATATAATTAGAACGGAAATCATTTTACAGCGCAACCCTCAAGGAATTGTTTACTTCTCAAGAACTAACCCTAATGACAGCTTCACTCTTTGAAAACTATAATATATATTATTTTCCGTAGTAAAAGCTTGTTTTGAGTCCAAGATGTGACATGTTATCGCATATTAAAATATACAAGAAAGTCGACTGTGTACATGCATCCCTTCTTTAAAGGAGCACTACAAATTTACCTCCGAAATCTCTACAAGTTGCACATTATCTACATAAATTAAAATCGTGTTAGGCAATTAATCCTGCGTTTTACAAGATTTTCAAGAAGTACTGCTATCAGTGATTCATTCACTCACTTGTATACATGCTGGATTATTTTTCTTAGCGTAAATTTACCCGTTTCGGCAGTTGAAGAAGCTACCTTTTGCTTGGAGAAGAGTCTGGTTGCTATGTTCTTTGGTAAGAATGTTGTATTTGGTTTCCGTATGTGAAACACTTTTATATGCAAAAGCTCAATTGATGAGAACCTTAATTACTGTTGGGTTAATGAGAGTATTGAGGATTCGGTCCTATCTCGTATATTGCCTGATTCATGCACACGTGTGAAAACCGTTTTCCGAAATTCGGCCCCCCTTTTCGGATATGTTAAGGCTTGCCGGAGGTAGTTGTTGCTGGGCCGTTAGTTGCTCGAAATCTTTCAACATAATACTTGCTTTAAGCCTTCGGTGTCTGATGTGATTAATGTAAGATGTCTAACTCTTCGACGAACACTTTGAGGGCGGTTTAGTGATTCGCCCCGCGTAAGCTCTTTTTACATGTTTTCATTCACACTTGATAATAGGAATCTCTAAGAATAAGGACTGTTTTTAAAGTTTTTTCGCCCGTTGCGGAACCGCTTGTACGCCCGATGGTACCACACGAATACTCGTTACCGACTCGTAATATGGTCCCTAAAAGTTTTTTGCAGTATTGATACCACCTATAAGCACTAGATTTCGTTCATGATACAGAATATGATGAACGCTCTTTATTATTTCATTTTTGTTTTCCAAGAAAAAGTAACGAGTTTGAAGGTCATTCACTTAAGATTCCTCACATACAACATGTTAGAATGCTCTAAACTACAGCTAAATAGGCGGAGTCTGTTTTTTGCGAATACAACTTGGACGTTTTATTGATACGCTTTGACCCACCATGTATACTTCATTTCTGATACTACTGTAGTTGGCTCATTTGGAAGTGACGGAACATCTACGTGTTTTTTTATACTAAACTTTATCCAAATCTGTATACGTAGAGACCAACACTACATTGTTGGGCGATTTAATTTATTGCGCGAGAAAATTTTAGACATACAGTACACTCCGTTTGGCTCCCTTAACCTCAGAATAGTTTGCACGAAGCTTCTGTGCTTTAGTTTGGAACTTTTGGTAAGAACTACAGTGTTAACGGATGGCTTTGCCCCACAATAGAGAATGACATGAGATCATTTTTCTTCAAGACAAACGATTCCCATTGCCCTCGGCCCTTTTTCGTTCGGTCCTTATTCCACTTCTATCTCTATATATCCTTTGCGTTTCCTTATTTTATTCTTCGGTCCCACTCTTATTTTTCCTGCTGGTCCCATCATCCGTGCTGCTGCTTCTTTTGGCTAGGATGTTTGTCCAGGGAGTCTGCAGAACCTTTCACGATTGTAAACCTTAACGACTGCAGCAGCTTTTCTTCCAACTTGCTGTGCTAAGGGCATCACTGTTGGAATCAATAGTCACGCAAAATATAACTTTACGGCTTCTTAGGACGAACAATATTACTAATTAGAGCGAGTACAATATACACATATACTAAACGGTTGTAGAATGTGCAATTATTACTCCGGGGAAAAAGTTATCTGATACATTGCGTGCGCAATAAATTTACTAAAATTAATTCGTAAAATACAGTATGATAAATATGGCTTTGGTAACGTGCAGTGATTTTATTTGCTCTCTTCTGCCATAGAAGAAAGATACTAGATCGAGTAAACTACGTGTACGATTAAATGAAAGTTAACGCACTGCCGACATATTGTTAGCCGAATTATACTAATCTATAGTATAGTATTTCCAAACAGTATTGTAAGTTTTGAGTTAATAGATATTATCATAACCAAAGATGAACAGATAAAATTTCCGAAAATCTCTAAACGTAAAATAACTCTACCTGTTGCAGAGATATAACTTAAGACAGTTCGAGCTGCACTTCATTTACTGATATCATGGTACTGTAATGAGTTCGAACAGGCTGGGTTTTATTAGGTGTAAAGCAATCGTGTAAAAAGTAAAAACAAAAATACATTCCATAGAAGATTTGACATTTGTTGTGTAATTATTTTTTTGCAGATTTTGGTTATGTCTCGCGAAAAAAAACTCGGAACATGTATTTATTTAAAGTTTGCTTGATTGAAAGCGCTATGTCTCGTCATATAAACTAAAAAATTGTATACTGCACATTAAATCGTAATGAAGTTTTTAAATGACATTTTTAGGTGCTCTGCGTTACCTCGTCTGTCAAAATCATTCGTGACAAGTACCCAAGTAAACATGTTTTTTACCGAAAGTCTGCAAATTTATCCGGGACCGTGGGAAAAAATATCGTTGTAAATTGAGTTATTCAATCTGTTTTCAAATAGGAGAGAAACTACTAGTATTTTTATTCATTTGTAGCAAAGTTTTACTCACTTATTTACAATTTTCGAATATGTACCAAATTTCGTCAGCATGATCTCAATATCTAAGTAGAGCAAGAGTCTTCTGACAGTTAAAAAAAGTCACTTAACACTTTAAAGGTTTCTACTTGACTTTTTTTACTCTTATATTTACTAGATTAGACTATTTTGCTACTTTACAGACGTAAAATAGAGACTCTTGAACTTAAGTTTATCAAATATTATATTTAATATACGTATATAAAAACACGACCGTGTCCTATGAACGTATGAGGTTGACATTTCAAAATTCGTTGTGCCTGTTGAGGAAGACTCTTCAGCGATGGTATTGTGACGCATGATGTCAAATAGTACCTGACGCGTATTCCACGCAGCGTCTGTCGAAAACTCAATGTACCTTATAGGATGCGGCGAAATCGAGTATTGCAATACGAGTAACTACATGTCGGCTAGTTATGCTCGCCTGCCTGCCCTTCATTGGTTATCGCCTCTATGTAATAAGAATTGGAGTGAATCTCCGCCATCTTCCTTTTTTATGTTCTGAAAAACTCCAAGTATGCAGGAGTAATGGAAAGTTTGGCTCTGCGTCTCAGCTCCTTAACAAATAGCGAAACATCGTCTAGAATGTACACGTATGTGTTCAGTGATGCAGTCCTATGGTGCGTTTTAGAAGCGGGTTCAATTTCGTAAAGTTTTTGGAATCGCATTGATGAGAATTATTCCCACTTTACTTGAATTCCGTAGGAAGCTGCCATGGCCATCTTAATTCTGAGTAGGGCCAGCGCGGTTCGGAAGGGATGTTTGGATTCGCATACCCGCGTTCGCCACCATCGCTTGTCGTATTTTCTGTGCTTTGCAAAGGTTTGGCCGCTTGTAAATAAAATCACATATACATATTTGAAGCTTGTCCCGTGCTTCAAGGCCGTTCTGCAATATAGGGTATGTTGGTAATAGTGAGACGGCCTCTACGGCGGAAGTCTTTAGCTTTCGGTGTATAAAATCGGCTTTTCCTAAAGATTTCAAGATTGTTAGCATAGAGTTTTTACATTTTCCAGTGAATTTTGAACATTAAGGCGCAGATTGTTTAGGAGCAGCGAAAAGAGCATGGGACCCGGGTTATCACCCTGTGCTACGCCAATTGTTTAAACGAATGCTTCAAGCTGGACTAGCCCATCATTTATGCTAACCAAATGTTCTAGAATTGCCCTGATCAAACGCGGTATGTTCCGAGAGACTTCGCATTGTGCAAGCTTCACTGGAATCCAGCTTTAAAGTACCACATCAGATGCTGGCTAAAGGTCCACAACCGCCACGTGAAGCGTCTCTACTGGCAGAACAGCGACCCGACGCACCTTTTGAAGTAGTATATCGCATGCTGTAATGGTAAAGTGTTCTGCACAGAATTTGGGCTGTTTAAAAAACATCTTCACACTTTGTGTTATAGGATGAGCAAGAAGCCTCTAACAGAAGTCTCGATCTCCTTCCAAGAAGACGGGTCGTGCGGATTGTCTTTTGCCTTGTGGATAATGTTTAGAAGTGCATAACTCCAATCCCTTAGCAGGCATTTATATTGTAAGCAGGCACTGAATCAACGTGTCCAATAGGAAAACATATCGGCCGCACTCTTCATGTGTTCATCGCGGATAAGGACCGGTTCCGCCGTTTTATTCAACAAGAGCTGTTTCCGACTCCGCTTCCAGCGTTATGAATGTTTGTTTGCTTCATATTTCAACGAAAATGCAGTCCGTGAGATGGTGATCACCATAGTACATACTTTTGAAGCGCCCTATTAGCACTTTTTGAGTAGGCATTTTTATAGCCCCCATCCCTTTTGCATGGCTAATGTATTTTCCTAAATCGTAAGGTGCTGTAAATGGACCGACTTGAGCATTCGCCTATACCAGCTTTTCAGAAAGCGACGTAATAATTTTGTGAATGGGTGACGCTGGGTCAGTTTTTTTTTTATCTAAGGCACTGTAACAAAGGGCAACTTACAACTCGTGTTTGAGCGTAGTCGGCGCGGGCTTAAATGAATTACAGACTATTTCAGCACTTTGATCAAAATCTCAGTTCAGGTTGTATTGTTTAGCATGAAACCGGGAACAGGTTTGGGGCCGAGCTTGGTTGGTTTTGACGGGACAGATAAGTTGGCGTTTTTGAACTGAAAAAGGAGTTCGACTTCTATTGGTACACTCCGCACGTCAGAGTGCTCCTTATATAACGAATTGTTCCTTCAAATTGTACGTAGTTCTTTTTGTTCATAAGTTCAACGCGAACATGCCGGTTACTAATCTCCCCATATGACCCCCAAACCTAGGCGTGTTAATAGCAGAGGGCAGGCGGAACCCGACGTCGTTGAGCAGATCAAATATTGCGCGCGTGCGATTTGTCGATTCCCATGTTCAGGTCACCAGCAATTACCAAGCAGGCTATTGGCGCTGAAAAAGCATCCATAGCACGAATGATCTTGGCGATCAATATCGTCGTGTTTTCGCTGTTCGGACGACGTAGGTATGCTGCCATAATCGACCGCCTCTCAGTCTTACCGTATTATCCTCTACAAGTGTTACATTAAATACCTCTAGTTTTTTGTTGCAAAGCACTTATGCCCCGCCACTAGGGCGACTAGGCACGTAAGTGCGCGAGTAGGTGGACAACATTATAATCTGGCATTTAAAAGGCTTTTGACTTCCAGGGCTAAGTAAATCTGAAGATGTCGACATTTATAAAAGCAGTAAGGCTTTTCATTTTCGTTTTGATCCCTAAAAAAGGTTTTATTCTTCTTGTTAATACATATTTTTCTGGCTATTTCTCTATTGTAACTATACCGATAACTTTCCATTTGCCATTGTGTGTAACAGAAGCATGCCGAAAAGTGCGTCGTCTTAAGTTGCCTTTGATGCTACAGCCTTGTTGTCTAATTTGCAGTCCTTTGAGAAGAAAGACACGAATAGTACATGAGGTTCAGAGCCATGTCAAGTTGGTTGAGCTCAGCACAAAAAACTTCTATAGCCGAAATGTCTGGGTTTTCTTCAAATTCCATGCACTCATGATAGTTGTCTTCCAGGACCACGATGGTCGATATATTTCTTTAACTACATTGTCTACGTCTATCTTCCATGTTGCTTGGGGGACGATGGGAGTTTTTTTTGCTAAGGCGTTCTCTTAAGGTGGGTACCAGTGAGTTCATTATCCTACCATTCGTTCTTCAGTTTTGGACACCGATTTCCTTGTGGGACCTGTATTTGTAGCAGTGAAGAAACAGACATTTTGGAATCCGATGTGGTAGGGCACAGGAGTTCCCCATATCCCTGCGTATTTAGTCAATTTTTCTTTGAGAACTTGCAGACAGTAAAAAAAAAAAAGATATATCTTATTGCTTTGGAACTGAATAATGAACAGATATTCAAACATTTCAGAAAACGTTCCATTGTCTAATTTACCGCTTCAACGTCGTATACTCTACATCACTGTTTCAAAGAGAGATTAGCTGATGCGCCCTTTTATTGTTGACGCTAGAAAGTTTGTGAAACACTTTATTGCACTTACAGCGGAATATGTATAGGCCGCCGTACGCTTCTCACACCTCGAACGAATACTGAAATTTCACAGTTAACACAGTGGAAGAAAACGGTTTCGCCGGGGAAGATGGGCTTTTACTACAACCAGCTGAGACCCATCCTTTTGAGGTCGCAAATTCGCTAGAAGTGAATGTTTATTTTTGTTGGGCTGGCTTCTCTGCCCGTTATCTAGCCTTTTACCATCTTCCGAATCAGTCTGAACAGATGGTGAGCTAGGAGAGTCCTTTAGAGGTTACAAATCGATCGACGCGTAGACCACCTAAGCACAAGCGCTCGAGAAGGTCATGCGAGAGTGCGTTCGAAGCTTTCTACCAGCTATTCTGATTAGGTAACCGAATCACTTATGAGCACTCAGAAATACCGCTCGGTGTCTGTATAAGGCCATGTGTGGCATGGGAACGGAAGGAGCGGTACCTAACAAACCCGAGTCTAACAGGAGTGTTTTACATGCACTCTACAAAACTCCAGAGCTCGTATGACTACTTTTCTTCGCACAGCTGAGACTCTCATACTGTCAAAAAATATAGATCATTTTTTGACAGTATATATATATATATATATATACATATATATATATAATAAGTCCCAATTAAAGAAAACTTCGCGGAACTGTCGTAGCCGGCATACGTTTTGAGTATTGAAGATATGCACCAGTTTTTTCTACGAAAAATTCGTCATAGCGAACAAGAGTGCGTCGTTTTCCTAATTTGAGCAATGAAGAGATATTATCCAGTCCTTCTGCTAACTCTCACCGAACTTAAAAACTTTCTTTTAACCGAATCGACTGCCTAGGTAATTTCGAATTTTTATACACCTCTTGAAAAATCCGAGAGAGGATTTTTATTAAGCAAATTAGAAGATATAGTTTGATATACCTAGGTTTTTGGTACGAAAATGAACGGCCGTTCTAGAGAGGAGAATATTACCTGTTAATTTGTCTGCCCAGATGAGCTCCGACGGTAAGCCTTTTCGAGCCTTGGTACCTCATGACTATTTTCATCTTTCTGAGTTTTTGCATTTTTAGGTCTTTTGGAGCTGCCAGCCAAAGAGTTAGTTTTGTTAGATTTTTTCGCATATAGCGTATTATGATATCACTCAGTTAACAGCCACCCACATCGCTTAACGTACCGTTACTATTTAAATGTGCTTTAGTAAGATTAACGAAGGAATATTTTAAACGTAATTACTGGTTTAGGGTCCGAATTAAAGCCGTAGATAATAAGATAGACCGTCACGGATGAAACTTTTAGGACATTCAACACAATGCCTATTTTCGTTTAAATGCAGCTTTAGTAATAAAGCATAACAAAAAGTATTTCTCAGTATTTATATTTTCAGTTGTGTATATATATGTATATTACATATTACGGCCATAGAGAAGCCCGCGTGTAGCTGTCAAGTACGCTGATGTGTAGGTTTGCTAAATTAGTGGCATGGTAGAACACCTTGTATAATGCCCGCCTTATCTATGGCGCACAGGAGAATTTTCTAGCCTGGTGTTCCCCTGCTAGCAACAAGAAGGGGCTACAGTTCATTAACATGGTATTGGACAATTAGTTTGTTTCTTCTGAAGAACGCTTGGCGGTGGCCACCATAGTGATGCTTTTTAGTTTAGTTCAAGCGTTTTTGTTGGTTCACAATGACTTGGCAATACATCACTAGGCAGCCGCGTAGAGAGGTGTCGAATTTGACGAAAAAGAATTACATTAGCCGCGCTTTTTAACAACAGCATATAACTTGACGGAAACGCTGATAGATATCCACCCATAATAGCAAGTTTTATGGTAATTTAATTTTAAATGCAGGTCAAGACGGTCGCTGTCACATAAAAACATCATGTTACTTTTACGCGAATATCAGCGTTTAACGAAGGAAACATGTGTTGGTGATCGATGGTCTTATCGAAGAAAGTATTCCCTTTGCCAAACTCTATCATTTCCTAAAAAAGAAATGACTTGTGAATTTGTATATCATTATCTCTTTCGATATATTTCAAGGCTTATATATCAGCATTTTGTGATAAGACTGTTAAAATATAAGGTACAACTAAAAAAATTTGGTGAGACGTGCAATAATATGCGAACTATATCGGTACATTGCTGAAGCAAGATCAAAAATGAAATGCGAAAACTTTACGGGTTTAGATTTTTTTTTGCCGTTATCAATAATTTAAAGGCATAAAACCTCATGTTGAAACATCTCACGGTGTGGCGTACCCCCGTTTGCGATCAGCTAATTTCGATTCAGCTTAAGGTATATACACTTTATATATACATATGTATATATATATATAGATATATGTATATATATATATAGGGTGCCCGATTTACTTGTGCTTATGCTGGCGACTTTATAGTATGGTAGTCGCTCTTGGATTATTGGCAAAGGTACTAATGATAGTAACTATGAAGGCCTTACCAAAAAGAATTTAGTTGTTGCAAGTCAGCTAAACATGGCACCGACAGCCATTATTTATTATCGCTATCTGTCCGCTAGCTTTTATAGGATGAAGTGAAGCTATTCATTTCAATGGTACTGTGAGCGCATTGGAACTAATGTGGTACCTTTGTTCAAATGAAAATATCACTGCGATTGTATTATAACAAAAATAATATTTATACATTCAATGAGTATAAATGCTACGTATTATAATAGTGATCGCCTTGATAACTTTCATCAAAAATTTTTGCAAATGCAATCCACAGGCGACGGCACAATTCAAGCGAAATTCAAAAAATGATATTTTATGTATACATCTATTATAAAATATAAAGCGTGCCTGCCTAGATAAAACTTTTACTAATCATTCTAATTAAAATACTTTCAGGTTCCTCTTACGTTCCGGTGGAGACAAATGAAAAGCGGGCTTTGCGTAATATTCGCCGCTGCTGTGTGCCCTAAATATGAAGCCATTTTAAAACTAAATTTTTCCTCATTAAACTCAGTTTCAGAAAGAATGGTACTTTCCTATCTAATGTCCCTCACAGTCATTGTTTTCGAACAGTTTTAATTAACCTATATCTAATTTTCCTTCTATAAAATACGCCTTAAATTAAAGAACCGCTTATTTTTCAAACGGCTGTACAAAATATGTTTTGATGATGTGACCGAAGGAATATGATCATGCGTTTTTCTAGAGATATTCTTCTTTGCCTAACGGATAAATGTTAATGTACCCTGAATAAAATCTTTATTCCTGCAGGCAGATCTGTAAGAGACTTTCTCATCACCGTAATACTCAGTTTGAATTTGACACTTAGATGCCACAGACAATCTGGTCTACTACCTCTGACCAAAAACCCAGAGTTCCATATATATATATATGTATATGCATATCTATATATGTTTAAATTAACTTTGCTAAAATTTACACGTTGCTGTGGAATCTGACGGCTTTACTTGAAACGAAGCTCTTTAGAGCCCATAATTAAACTTTACTCTGTGCATGATGCGAAAAAATAATAACGGTAAAGACGCCGCAACCTTTACTACTGTCTCAATACACAATGGCAATGCAGAGATGCCTATATATGGTCCGATCGGAAAACCTGTGTTTTAAAGAGCCGTAGCTTGCGGCCAATAATCCCAGGAGAGAGTAATATAAAGTCTACTGCAACCAAAAGAACAAATAATGTGTTTGCCTGAAAAATACAGGCCACTAAAAGGGAAAATTGAATACATCACTTGTATAGGTTGCTAGATGCTTAGCTTTAATTTGTACATTATAATTACTTATTCCATTTTCGTTTAAAAAATAGCTCGTCTTTACATTTCCTGTTATTACCTTATTTATTTTTGCTTTTATCAGGTACCTTGTGCAGAAGCAGGATAAGCATTATCAGATTGGATAAATATTTAAATAAAACTCAAACAACATTCAGCATATAATAGTGGAGACCGCTATGACTACGCTGGTCGTCTCTGCCCCATGTTTTTCAAAAAAGGCTTTTTTGGACGTGAGCTTGCGTGGTATCGCTTACAAGGACATCTACAACAGACGTAAGAACAGCTTTAGTTTGTCTATCTTATAACTCATTAACACACACAACATAACAGAAGCTGTGTGTTGCAGAGCGTACTTTTACATGCCGGTTTTTTTCTGTAAGATTCGTTTCATGCTTTACGCACAATAGCGCTGATGGCAGGGAACTCGCGGTCCACCTCCATCATTCATTTCTCTCATTATGGAACGAATTCCAGATAGGTGAAAGTTCTTACTAGGCCAGATTGGCGTTGGAGATCCTCAGCAAATAGCGGCTATCCACCCGCAAATAAAAGTGCTTGTTTTGAGTGACAGCATATACGGACCCGGTGCTCTCTTGGCAAAAGTACGGTCCAGATAAGGTTTTTCCGGACCAATTGAAAGTTATGTGAGGCCATTGGTGCGAGCTTTATATTGGAGAAGGGTACCGCCATAATCAGAGAGAGGAATGATGGCTTCTCTGTGACAGCGCTCTCTACCAGGACTCTTCTAAGATATTCTCTTACATGCTACTAGTGGAATGGGTCTCGAAACAGAATAAATTCAGGCCCAGATAGTAAAAGTGCTTTACATTTTCTGGAAACAAAGGGCACACCCGGAAGTGTAATTTGTTTTTAGTGGCTTTGCTTTTCGTACAAGACATAAAACCTCACGGTTTTGGTCTTGTTCAGGTTGATTTCCAGGTCGGCATCTGTTACGTACTGTTGAACCACCGAACCTCAAGGCGACTTGTCCCACAGGTCTCGAGGTCTTTGGCGTATAGTAGAACATCTGCTCTCACAGACTTGCGCTTACCGATTATGCTTTTTGCGAGATCGTTCGGGCTTCTTCAAACCCGGGATAGTTCAAACAGGAACTTTTTAAGTAAGGGACTTATGTTTCTCCTTGAGCCACTTCAGTAACCGGTTAGAAAGGGTCCAGTTGTGTCACGTTATTTTATATATTAATGCGATTCTTCTACAGAATCGAAGCAGTAAACTAGATAAGATTGTTGAGTATTCTTGGCGCAGTAAGTTTGAACAAAATAAATCCTTGGTGCTCTGTCAAATGTGACTTTTAAGTCGACGAATAGAACAAAAGAAAAACTGTTTTATACCTTTAGTGCTTATAGTAGCTCTTGTAACTTATATTTCTCTTACCTTGGCAAACAGTCTTAGCCGAGTTTTTCTTTTTTTGAGTTGAGATCATGCCTCGAATTTCCACAAAAGCGGAGAGATGCGTAAACGGTATGGTTGAGAGCACCTTGTTGCCACACTTCTCTTTATCAATTTCTCTTCACGTGCGGTCCTCGGAGATCACTTCATATTTCGACATAATGGGAAGGCGCGCTTTTTCCCTCTCGAGTCCAGTATGAAGCTAACATTACTGCGTGCTTTAAATGCTCGGCCTGCTTTGATGCGAACTAGCCACCCTGTTGGGCCCGAGCTACTGAAGCGCTGCTGTTATCTTACCACCAACAATGTTGCAGCTTTGGTCTCTGCTCGTCCCCTATTTCAATATGCTACAGTGGCTCTCCCGGCAAGATGTTTTGGCTTGTACCTGCAGAAAATCAGTGATGAGGATGTCTGATCTAATCGAGCATGGAGGACATCTAGACAATCGTAGTCGTCTGTTTGTAGGGATGTTTCTTCGTTTCAAGCAAGGAAAGCTAGATTTTTAGGGGCAGGCAAGCTAGTCGCGAGCATGACGATAGTGGAGCGTTTTCATCGATCAGTTACGATCCGGTACGCCGGTTTCAATCAGAATCCTTGTTAATGTAGTTCTTGACTTATATAACCCTGAATTGAAGTCACTTACTACGATTGCTGACAAGCCGTTAAGTAATGCATTGAAACAGCGTATTATTTTCTCTGCCCGCACTGTTCATTGCTCCTAATATGAAGTTAAATCTTTACCCCTCTCTCAGCCTTTAACATGACGCGATTTCCTAATGGGCTTTCCTTTGGAATAGCTTCACTAAACTTTTATCGTACCCTTATGATTATTTTTTTTGTTTTATCTTATCTATTTCCTTATTGAATTAGTAGATTACAATTGTATTCTCTAAAGGTCTATTTGTTGTTATCGCAGTACGTCTTACATCGAAGCGGCCTTTTCTCTGAATACATGTAAATGATTTCTTTCCCGCTTATGATCCACGTTAGACTTATTATACATACAACTTAAGAGTTCTTTTTTATTCAATTTTCGTAATATTTACTAGTAGGCTTTCGTGACGGTGCAGAGATTACGTGTTTGGCTCTTGAACTAAGTTGTATACAAAGCGGTTCACCTTTGACGCCCGGCGTAGACATACCCTGTTTTGTGCTGGGAACCAATCTTCCGATATGATGCCCGCCAACAGTACCTGATGTAGAATTTGAAACATTTTTAGTAAATCCCGTGGCCTGCTACATGCAATTAAGGTGGATAGATATCTTTCGTGATCGGCATGTTTTGTCGACGCCCATGTTTATCTATCCACGCCATAGCTGTTGCGCTGCAATAGGCGTATAAGCGTGCAAATGCACGTGTAACAGTTACGTCACATGTTGAGTATTTGCTTCTTAACCATACTGGATTCACCCATCTTGTCTCAGCCGTTGAAACAACGCTTGTTTTGAGTAGTGCCCTCTGCATTTAACTTGGTTAATTTACTATTGTTCTCTGTGCCAAGACATCATTCGGGCAGTCATTATGAGCTTTTCCATAATACAAATCTATTGACTCTTGTAAAAATTTTTCTAACAGCAAACCTTATCATATATATAATACTATAGAACCATACCGTCGAGAAAGAATGATGGCCTCGTTTGCGTACATAACATACAGCTTATTCATTCTCATTGATCACTGTTCAGGAAATTTGATTTAATACTACAATGTGATACAGTTATTTCATCATACGAGATGCGGAGGCACAGTCTTCCTTTTTTTTTTTTTTTCGTTCATTTAAAATACTATGACGTCAAACAACACAAAAACATGCGGCTAAAAACATTCGAAATAATAATCTGATTGGGCGTTGGCGGGCGCAGAGTCAGTACTAACCGAATTCAAGCATGCGAGATGCTTAGTCAGGTGCCAGCTGGAACTAACCTAGCAGCGATCAATGAATTATATAAGCTAGTAATATGAAATCGCTACTAAGTCTAACCAGCACCATAATAATAACAATAGTAAACCGTTTTCTGTGGTGTTAAATTTTATATTATAATTCTATTTTGGTCTACTGCATGCACCTGCTCCCGCCATTCCTATTGTTACACATAGTTGTACGTTGCATGTTTCGTTAGCAGAAAAATTGGCTCAGGATATGTTTCAAGGCTGATACTTGCGTTACGTATATAATTATACACTTCTCCGACTGAAATAGTCGAATTGTGGGTCCATTGAAACGTAGCAAAATGTAGAGGGACGCGACGAGTGCTATTTAATTGCTCAGACGACTTTGACGAAGCTCGACAGATATGTCCTGCTTCTTTTAGAATTGCTTAATAGAACTGGAGAACTCTAGTTCTCCTATTATCTATTTTTCAGCTCATTAATACTGTAACATTATAAATTTTAATGATAGTATTGTATGTGATTCTTCGTGTCACGGCGTTTTGTACTATGCGCACGTATACAATCCTATTGATTTTTTTTGGGTATTGCATTAGGGGCTGCCACAGAATGAGTGAATTCACACAAGGTCTGTGACATCCATATTTCTATAAAAGTACCTTCTTTTATTTTCATGAGCGCGTATTCAGTCAAACCGATCCGTCTACACTCAAACTATTAATCCTCGTCCTTACTGCACGTATCGCTTTCTCACGATGGCCTATTCAGGAACAAATGCCCGAATAAGATGGCATTTTTTTCTGCAACTCCATGTATTAAATGCTATTGCGCATTTTTCTCTTTCTTTATCACTTACGTCATTATTTTTTTTATATTAATTGAATATGAGCCTGGCAGACACGTTTGTGGTAAACCTCCAAATGGAGTAAATTTGAAAATATTCAAAAGACATTTTAATAGCTGATTGTGAAGCTAGATAGGGAGGGGCGGGGAGGAAGGGGGGTAAATCCCCAGACTTAAGTATGGGACAGCGGCTTCTTGAAGCGTGAGAAGTTGCTTTTCTAACTTAAATAGCGTTCAAACAAAAACTATGATTTTACGATTAACGGAATAATTTAATACTCTTTTGCCTGTTCAAGTTATACAGCTTAATATATTCAGACGTACCCTAAGGAAGCTGAACTATAAAATCAAACGGATGAACAAAAAAAGTATTCTTAAAACGAAACACAGATAAATCCGTCTTCCTACATCGTATACATAGCTTGACCATTTGATGTTTTCCCTTTTACTATACGTGGAATTATGACACACTATAAACGAATACAGATGATGATCATTTATTTCCTATAAAATCGCTCACACTGCACATCAATAGCAACATCTATATATATTAATGTATAAATGAGGGTCTCGGTTGGTAGCTCGTAGACCTAAAAACAACTACATATAGGCTGCGGATGTCTACAACGATAAAAGCTTACTGCACATATTTATGTTAGACCAATATACCCAAATAATTTATTTATAATTTACGTCTACTAAAAATAAGTTTTTACAATTATGTAAACATCAATATATAGTTACTGTAGAGTTAAGCGTTCAATTTGTATTGAACAACTTAAGCCGTACTTTTTCTGAAACGCTCGCTCTTGAGGTAAATAACATTTCGTCCAGCATTGCTTATATTACACACGCGTTACGTCGATCTTACGAACGCACTGTCCAGTTGTTTTCAATCGAATACTCTATAATAATTCTATCTAATAATCGAATAATACTAGTTCCCTGAATGTGTTTATGTATATGACTTACGCGATTTGGTAAACTCATACTGTCATGAAGACAATGTAAGAGAAATCGCCAAAACAATTTAGCTGAAGAACAGCTACGTGCCAGTCGGAACGTATCTTTGAAAAGTGCTTTGGTACGTATTTTGGGGCGAGGCGCGAGCTTGAAAAAAGACCGAATCGATGCCGCCAAATCTCTATGTTCTTCGTAATTACTGATGGATAGCCTCTCAGTATCTCGTATGTAAATGTTAACGTTAGTCACTTGTTTTTTCATACTCACACTATTGTTTTTTTTAGGTGTGCCCATGATGGTCTACAGACATGAAGTTATTAATGAAAAGGCCTAATCTGCTTATCAAATCAATTTTTCAAAAACAGCCGAGTTCTCGATACAGAAAAAGAGGCGCATCGAGACCCAACACTCAAATCATATCATCAGAATCATTAGAAGTCATTGATAGACCGAAAATAGAAACTGAAATGAGATAAGCGCTGTCCAAGACTCAATACGACTCTGTCAAAGAAACGCCTACAATCGCGGCTACCACAGGAATTCTTGGACAAGCGCGTTAAGAAAGATAAATGACAAAGAATATGTTCGACGCGCCAAAATGGAATATTACCATAAAGGCGCTTAAGAGAAAAGGATCTATTCCTATCTCCGTGTGCTTATATCATGGTGCCTTATGTATAGGGAATTGAGCCCTTGGAGGGTGTACCTTCAGGGGCACCGCTCTGTGGAGTCTCGGACAGACTAGAATATGTAGCGGATGGCAATGACTTGGCCAGTTTCAGACATATATGGAGAAGATATGAATCTGAAGAAGAACTAGTGGAATGACTTTTCATTTCACAACGTTAGCAATGCAACACGACAAGACCTCACGCACCACAGGTTGTCGCAGTGGACAACGACTGTAGGAGTAGTGAGAAATATCCACAAATCAGCAGAATTAGGGGTCGTTGGCACGGCATTACCGGCAAGCTTTGAAATAATAAAATAAGCGCTTATAGCTTTGCAGGAGTCCTCTGGATGACCGCGTTTAGTGGGTGGCCGTTCCTTGTCCTACGACACTTTTAACAGGGTCGAGGCTGAATGCCCTAAGGACTTAATGGCAGTTCTACGTTTAAGCGCCCTAAACGCACTCCTTATACCTTTGAAAAAAAGAGTAAGCCGATTCCCCATAACCTTGAAGTAACCGCAAGTGAACAAACCAAAAAAGCCATCAAAATTTGTAGTTAATGGCAGTACCGAATGTAGTGCTTGGAAGATTTAGGTGCACATAGCTGCGAACCTGGTAGAGCGCTTTCTACTTACTAGTCAAATCTATTTACCGAATTTATCAATCAGGCAAACGAAAACCTATATGGGCGACTGTATTGCCTACGATGAGGACTTTATTGTTAAGCATGATTTAACAGGGTTACAGCTACCGATATATTTGTAGAAATAGATACACAAAAAGTGTCAATAGATTTAGTGTTTAATGTATTCACTTGTTTTAGATTTAAGAAGAATATTTAATTTCTTGAGAACGCAGTTTCTTCAGGTCCGACGGAAACCGGCCCAGCACACCCGTGGATAAGCATTTGCAGTCCGCGTTCTCGAAGTCGCAGGTGAATGTAGGAAACCACTTTCAGTGTTCTCAGCTACAGAGTCTAAACCGTGAATGGAAAACATGTTCCCGGTTGCTTCAGCAGGCGTTTAACCTTGACAAAGGGCAGAAAGAAAAAGGAACACAGATCTTTGGGATATAATTTCAAATGGCTTTCGTTGTTTTCCGGTGAGAGACACATAAATCTACATGCCTACGTAACGTCCACACCCTGGCCTTGCAAGAAGCTATATAAGTAATTTAGTATGCTTGTCTGTCTGCTATACTTCCTGTTTATTATGAGCTATATTGAAGTGAGTATGTGGTCCACTGTCGTCCCCTTCTTCTGCATGAGTAACCATTCTGCAACGCATACCATAGAACCAGTATCACAGAGCGTTCCATGAAACAGTTCTATCGTTTGTATGGAATAACTATGGAGCACTGTAATCCAACAGAGCCGGCAAATCGACGACCAAAGCTTATTGTACAATTACTACTCTCTTTCTCGCCATACCCTCAAAGGCCAACCGGCCAATGAAGCAAGACGGTCAGTACGACTGCACAGAGTCTTCAGCAAGTAACCATTGAACATCAGATATGGCAATGGCAGCGCCATCTCAGAGTGACCGGCAGAGTATTGCTTAATCGAACTTAATAGAGGAAAGGGAAAGTTAATCATGCAGAGTGTATGATATTCCTCTTCTGTTGGTGCCGCTTCTCCCAGCCACGCCATTCTGCCACCACTATTATTCACAAGTATCTAACGAACCAATCGTGTCATATGCCAAAGTCACTTCATGACCGTAGCACTGGGAGCAGTACGCTTCCGCGCCAGCAACACGTAACGGCCGAACAACGGCTGCAGCACAATTTGCTGCATCACCCCTCAATATTATGCTGGGTCACGAGTAACAAACACATCAAGCTTGGCTTCCTTCTATGCTCTTCAGCTGGTAACTAGCAATAGATACCATACGGTTCGAGCTGACGATACCCATCAACGCAAGCGTCTTTGTTATACTTCTGGCTTTCTTTAATGCAGCAGCCGGAGTGGCAGCGCAAGGCGGAACATGATGCGACATGATTTCATACATCGATCCGTCCGGTGATGCATCCGGCAACCGACGATGGATCGGATAATGGCTAAGCTTGAAACAAACAACTAAATATCAGGTTAAGTGAAACTGTGATTTATTACGGAGTTGCGTGCGAACAGCCTTTTAACCTTTTTTATATTACTTTCTATTATTTCATATCATATTTAGCTTTTTCATATTAACATCATATTGTTTAACTTAACGGTACAACTATATTCTACTCTTAATGGCCGTTGTTGTTTGGAAGCACAGGCTAGTAGTTATATTCATTAGAGGATACGCTTAAAATGAATTCTACAATAACCGTTTTGAACACCGCTTTAGAGTCGTGTTTGCGAGTCACTTTCGAACAGTCATTCTATATGCAGGATAGTTGACAGCCTTCCAAGAGCTTGACGAAGAAATGTTGATCGCCGTTCTATGTTTTTATGCAGTTAACGATAGAAAAATCGAAAAAAGCCCTTGAGCTTTTGTTGTTTCGTTTGAGATGTAGACGATTGTACACCAAGCTTAATACACAAATTTTGTATAGCCTCTTTTTTTTCTCTAAATATTGCCTTTGTCATTTTGGATTATCCTGGTGCTATACGTAATTGTATCGTAACCGTAATGTCCCTGAAGCCGTTATAGCCTAGTAAAACCTTGTACGTTTTGATAAGAACGTCTAGAGGGAGTCTGATAGCTTTCAGGCTTTTAACTGTAAGATTATAAAATAGTTCTGTACCAAGAGCTGCCGGGTGTGAATCCTGTTTTGTTAAACAATACCATAGAGCATGTTGCTGGACAGGAAGTTGGCAGTCCTTTTGTGGCTATTAAAAGGAATAAATCAAATACAATTTTGTATTGAGCGGCCTTACAAAAAAATCTATTCGTTTCAACCAAGTTTATTTTTAGGCTAAGGCCCTTTAATGCTTCTGTCAACTCCTTAACTCCTACGAGCGCTCCTTCTACGTTTCTATTCAAATACATATGCAAGATAAATTGAAGTTGTTTTTTATGTAATTCTTTATTCATAGACATAGTCATTGAGCTCAGCCATTTCTTCAAAACTATATTTCTGTTTACGTCTACACTTTACGAAACTGTAAATTTGCGAGGAATAATGAATTTGGGATCTAAGGTTTTTTAAACGCTTATACATGTGAATCTATAAGGACTATAAATACAGAGCATTTCCCTCGCTGTGGCTCATTGGAATGATAAATTAGGCACAAATAATAGATCTTGTACTCGTTCTGACTTGAAGACGACCCTCGTTATGTTTCATTTATCTCACGCTAATGAACTGAATGGCAATTTTAACCTAGATCATTTTTCTATAACGCCAGCTTCCATCAACTGGTGTCGCAACATCGTTTATACTATGAACAAGTTGCCGCCTCCACCATGATAAGAACCACATCGGTTTGCAAGGATAAACCACAACATCAGTAGGCCAAGCACGTTAGTATACATCAGAAGCCCACGCCATAGCAACTATAAAGGTATTTTAAGGACTTCGATAAAAAGTAAGCGGTAACAGCATATGCTACATTGGAAGTCAGTTTTTTTTTTTTGTATGAACCTGCAGCAGCGACATTCCCGGCACGCACAAATATTTGTCATGCTGGCACGCAACTTTACTTTTGGGCCAATACAAAATAAGCTTTCATGACTACAAATTGCCCCTGGAAGGTAGGCAGGTTCATAACTCCTACGATGGCTATACCAAACTTTTGAGCGTTACTACGTGGAACGTACAACAGTAAGTTACTTGATTTCTGAGTTGTGTACCAAGAAATGTCACCATAAGCCGTACGAAACTGTAATGCTCAACACCAGTGGTTAAAATTTCTAAGGCTGGATCGGAAAACCACTCATAATTTGTTTGTTTAGCAATCTAGAAGCCGTAAAATGTGTTTTCTTGCGAGTGAGCCTACCAAATACTATATCAGCGCTGAACTGGTAGTCAACAAGGCTAACAAGAACAATTAGGATTACTGGACTCCTTGCACGGTTGCTGGAAACGTCGGACTGTTTAATTTGGCCAATCCTGAATATTAATCACGCGGTTTCGAAGTACCCTGGCAACGCTATACGTTAGTAAAACTAGTCTGCAAGGTCAGACGTATCAGGAAACCTTGTCACTCGCATCAGTTGCCGCGACTTTCGATGTTCTGCGCGCATTAAAGTAAGTTACAGCGCAAGCAGTAACTCTACGCAAAATAGTAGGTTAAATGTAGAATAAGTGGAAGAAATTTATAGATTTGCGTCAAGGCTAACGCAAAGCTTGAATTTTCTCGACGCAGAAGAAATTGCAAGGCCTTTTCATTTAGTACATCTCTTAGATTCAAGGCACTATTTTCCTAGGGTAGGTATTTTCGTAGTTTTTCGGTGTTCGTTTATTTATGTTTGAATTTTTCTAATATTGTATCTACTGTGTAAGCTCCATTTCACTTGCATTTTATAGCTATACCCATGCGTAACCAAGAAAGCAATTGCAATACGTATTGAAATGTTCACCGATCTTGTTTGGTGGAAAACTAAAAATTCTGTGGTAATTTCTGCGAGATTTACAAGTAATTCTCAAAAAAAAAAAACGATTTTACTTATTTTTAAAAATGTTATAGATCTTACAAGTGTTAAATATTGTTAAATTCTACAAATTTAAGAGTTCGCCACGAGTTAAGTAACGATCATAATATCAAATGAGGGATGTATATACATCTATATTTTCATACTCTTATCTGATTGATACACGACAAGTGAGGGATGGTAGAGCCACATGTAACCCAGTCTACTGGAGATAGTTTTTATCTAACCTAGAAACGTTGGTTTTAAAAAATGATAGTATCGGACTTATAGTTTTTTAAAGATGCGTACGGCTTGAAAGTTTAGCGCGAGTTGTTATTTTTGGCAAGTTTTAAAAAATACGACTGCTTGAAAGAACTATTTTCTTAACATCCTATAAAAAGTTTTGTTAAATGATTATAATAAAAAATAGCAAACTCGTTTTATACCACTGTTTCAATTGTTCCAGAACTATATTACCTGCAGCAAACTAAAAGCACATTGCGGTTTATTGAACTCAGGGTTTTTAGCTATACTATATGATCACCGTGGAACCTGCATAAACTATAATAAATCGGTTCACGGATGTAAGGATTACATTTTTTCAATGACGGGTGATACTCAAATGTACATTAGTGTTATTGTCAATGGCCTCCAGTAAGGATAGCGGACTTTGAAAAGAATCAGTCGAGTGTTAGATGCGTCAAACTGGGCTTGCAGTTAATTCGCAAAAGGATGGTTTAAAAAAGGAGGCTTGAAGAATGTCCGAAGGAATCGTGTCACTAAGGGGATTATTTGCTTAGGCCATAAATATGTGATTTTTTAAGCAACTCAGTGTACATATAAAAATGAATTGGTCGTGCTAAGGCTTATTAGTTGGCTGGACAAAGCCAAGGCAAATAATTAACCTTGTCAAATATTTTATTATTGATAAATCTTTTAATATGCATTGCTGTTATTTTTTACTTATCGAAATGCTGCTTAATTGCATTTTTGCAGAATATACACTAAACAGTTATTACTGTTATTATCAATATTTATCGCAATTTATTTCTTAGAAAATATCAGTTAACTCAAACCTCTTGTCAAGGAAGAACTAAAGCTGGTGTCGAGAAGTTAAAAACAATAAAACAAATCTGACACTATTAGCAGATTTCGCTGAACTTAAGCGTTTTCAAGATCCTTGAAGTACTGAATGAGCAAAAATCCTGTCGATGTAAGTGGCAGCGTGACTAGCGCAGAGTTGGTAAGTTCAGCTAGTGCAGATTTATCGATTGATATTCCTTGTAGCGCACTTTTCTTCGAGAAACAAAGCGTCAACGTTTGCATCGCAACAGTGTCCGAAAGTGTTTGAGGTTTGGTTTGCCTAAACTAAAGTTTTGAAAGTAGTCTGACTCGGTATTAGACTAACAGGTTACAGAACTTTTTAGTGAAAACACCCTTTTGTTTTTAAACGTCAGAAAAGATTACAAAAAAAAAGAGAAAAGGAACATGCGAAAAACCTGAAGAATATAAGTCGATGGTTCTTAGCTTTCTAGTTTTCATGTGTGTATTTGTCAAAGTGAATTTGTATCCGTGAAAACTTAAATATGTAGCAGGCAGCGTATCAACTTACGTAAGTGTGAGAAAGTCAGTATGTAGCAGTAAATGTAAACTCAATAAGCGACGTACTAGTAAATCTCCCCCTTTTTCGTATTCTCAGTTATTTTCTCTACGTAAACAAGTCCTTAAAATTACTTGTTTCGGCTTTCGCATAAAGAACTTGCCAGATTCACGAAGCGGCATGGCAATCGTACAAGCATCTGTTAATATAAAAAATAGTTGCTTAATTTCTTGTGCTTTTTTGCCTTAATTTCTTACTTTTCTGGTTATTAATTTCTGGTAATTATGTTTGCCTTTGTTAAGGTCTGAATCAGTATGGCAGGATGCTTATTGATTGCAGAGTTATCGTGACAACATTAGCGTTAGTGAGACAACATTAGTGAGCACATTAGCTACTCAGATCACGTTGCCTTCTAAAGGATAGCACAAATTTCAAAAATAAGCGAAGCTTACAGTCTATTTGTCTCTTACGCATGTATGCAAGAGGACTTAAAGCAATAATTGAAATACGAATTTGCAACTTTGCAAAAGAAAATAGACTGTTATTAGAAGTTCAATAGTGGGACTTTAAGACACACGGTTTTGTGTTCAGGGCTATCCACCGATTGACATCAAAGACAAGGATCACCATTGAGTCCGCGGCCAAAATTAGAGACGCGCGTTAGTCACCCAAACTACACCGCCTTTCTAATGTGTTGTTCTACTCATCAGAAGCAAATACGCAGTATAGGAAGAAAGAAATTCTATAACGACCTTGTTACCGATCTCAGATACTGTTCGGGTGCGAAAACAAGCCCCCGATGTTCCCCACATCAAAGACCTTACTCAGTATAGAGCCATTCTCGTTGTACAGTCCATTAAAGATTGATCGTAGATCAATCCACTTATCGCCCAGTTAACTCTGATGGCGCCACACGAATGTCAAAATCAAAAAAGTGCTGGAACAGCACAACAGTTGATACATCTAGCGCACTTAACGTGAAACCCTACCAGCTGGTTATTTTTCGTTTTCACTGTAAATAAAACTGTAAATCTATTTTTGTCTCCTCTTTCTGGAAAGATCATGGATATTTACTGCCCAAGTGCCCTTGAAGGTATAACCTGTTGGACTACTAATATATTTTTATAGCCCATAGTATGCCCGGTGTGCGTTATGGTATTTCATCATCACGCATTAACTACCGCCTCAAGTGGACCAGCTATACCCACAGCTTAACATACACGTAAAGCACTAAGTACTGTTAATGTACTTGAATGCAAGTTTATCGAAGGTAAGTATCTATCTATGAACAAGAACATAAACCCTCTACTTGCAGCTAGATGTTCGGGAATATGCTTTCCAAAGGATTCGATTGTGTAGTTATTCTAGACAAATTCTACAATTTATGAAAATGAAAAATACATGAAACAGGCAATTGTTAAACGCATCGTCATTTTATAGAAAAAATTGGACTGATAAAAATATTACTTAAGACAATGATATTAAAGAATATTGTTAAGCTGGGCCCACATTATTCATCAAGCAATCAAGGTATTGATTCTAACATTGCTTTACGTTGCCTTATAAAATTAGACGATTCCTTATGGTACATAGTGCAGAGATATCGTACACAGACACCAGCCGGCTGTAGCACTTACACCTTATTTTTCTCCTGCGCAGTGTGTGTGTACTACACAACTCAGACCGAGAAAGAAAGTGATGGGAGTTTTTTTTGAGCCTAATACTACCACTGTATAACAAAAAGGATGGGGAAACATTTTCGATATTTATTGATACATACAGTGATTCAAAATGCAAACATTGACAAACTAGTGAACAAATCAACCGCCTCCAATTACAGTAATGCAAGGCAAAGGATTTGCGGTCATGGAAATTCTCAGAAGTCGTTCAAGCTCTGAGGGCTATTGAACGGTCAATAAGAAGCGCCACATTGCATTGGCCACAGACATGGCGTGAAGCATTTGCTTAGGATAAGTTATATCGGCCTAGTTGGCTGCTATCCAATGGGTGGATGTGGATAGTTGATGAAAGCTCTAGTGAGCTTTCTTCGCTATGTTTCAACAAATGTAGATTGTCTTTTATGAAAGACATTTTTTGGAGCACTCATCTTTAATTTTTGCTCATCTTCATGATCACAAAGCTTTTGTCTTCCAGTGACTAGATTTGAAGTGGCCAATTTCTCCTTTAGTTTCTCAATGTTCTCGTTGTCTGAAGTTACTGATTGCCTGATAACATTATCAGAACTGTTCTTCCTAGGATTGGGGCAGTCATTTACCCTAGTGTGCCTCAATCGCAAAACAAACATCTTTCGCCATCGTCCTTTACTTTTTCCTTGCTGTCTGAGTTACGTACTACCCTGAGAAGAAATTTTGTTGCTAATCGGATTGTCCACTGAACTGTGATGTTATTGTTCATCTTGTGCAAAATTGTAATGCGTATTAACGTACTCGATGTAACGTTTAGCTTTCTATGAAAACGTTTTTATTGGGCTGTTATAAGCGATGCCGGCGTACTTTGAAGTAGAATAACTTAGGCTACTTGGGCTAAAATTATGATTTTTTTATTATTATTATTGTCCCATGTACCTACCATTCGTGTGCCTATAATGTAATTTCCCTGTATATGTCTTCTCGAAGTAAATCAGTAGTAAAACATGCTTGTCTACTAGCTACGCTTTTTAGGTCATGGAAGCCCTATAATTACACGGACTTAGATCGAAACAATAAACATATTGAAGTTAATCTTGGACAACCTTCTGCCCAGTTTAAAAAGATTGAGACATGGCGATCTTGTAATGTTAATTGTCACGTTAAGAGTCTATGAGTCTAGTGAGCATTCATTGTTTCATTTTCGGCGATAGTGGCAGATGCTTCTAATGTCTATAGCAATTACTACTATCATTGTCCATCCTAATCTGTTCGGCACTATGACCGAACTCAATTTATTTGTAACACTATTCTCTCGCTTAGTCCCTCTCCGGTCGCCGGTAGAGGTTGAATTATGCCTCGTCTGTGACGACCGTATTCTTCAAGTGGTGTTTTTTTTGTTAATTAAAGTTACCCAAATAGCGCGTGGAATGCACCAGATGCATCTCCAACTGGCTCGGAGTCAATTCATAAGGGATTCATTTTTTTACTTAGTTTTCACATTAGGTCATAATTCTGACAGAGCCCTTAGATTCCAAGCTTTCCTTTCGTAAAAAAAGCGGCAATGCGTGCGCTTTGGATCCCGACATCTAGTAGCATGTGCACTGGTTTTTAACACATCTCTGTTCGTAAAACGTTTATACCATTTATGTCGTATGCTTTTGTTTAAGGCCTTCTTGCCTAATATTTTTACCAATCTTTGACTAATTTTCCTAGCGCTATTTCCCTTGAGAAACAAAAGCTTTACCATTGAACGTTGATTTTCGGGATTAAAAGATATTTTTTTCTTTGGAACCCATTCTTTCTAGAGTGAACTGACGTATGTAGTTAACCGGCAGAACCTAAAATATCTAAACTAAATTCCGTTTGCTAGTGGCACGTAGTTCAAAGCTTATTCCCAAGATCCTCCTACGACAGCTTAATAATAGCTGAGATGTGAGTGCTCGCTCTGATTGATAGTTGCTGTGGTGAAGTATACTAAGTAATGAAGAAAAAATTAACGGAAATCATAGGAAATTTTTAGGTATAACTTCCATGTTGCTTAAATTACTCCAGACTAAATAAATGCGTTAATTATGTAAAGAATGATAACAAAACAAGTATGATAATAACAATATGCCTCGTTAATAGAAAATTATCATACATTTGAAAAACTGAGTAATTTACTGCTGCGTTCACCGAAGTCCTGTTAACGGCAGTTTAAATAAAAACCTATTATCTTTGGCTTATAGCGTAAGTCATATCTCAGCATAAACCGTTGCCTAATGTTACCTGATACTGAGGCATTTATGGCCAAAATTATCTTTCGATTATAACTACAGTAGAAATTAGAATTTTTTACACATGAGCAACTTTTTCTTTGTGCATGTTATGTTGGTATGTATTACACGGCAGAGTTTAAGCCAGCAATCCCTAATTTCCTGTTCTAGGGATTTTCACAGCGGCGATTAAAGAAAAACTTTCCCTAGTGTTCTTTTTTGTTTATTTGGCATTTTCGGTTATTCCTTCCATATGAACTACCACTCGGAATCACCTCTTTTATGTATCAAGGATTTACCTCTACTAGGGCTATAATCGGGTTAGAACTTGCTAGGCTTATCTTCGTGCTTTACATCCGTTACTCAAGTTGTCAGTAATTATTATAGATGGCTGGCTAGCTCCCACCAGGAAACACAGTATGTCTACTCTCGGATTCGAATCTAGACCATCAAGCGCCCCTAAATATAGCAGACAAACACGTAACCCACTTCTCTATCATGGAACATTCCTAAATTTCTAAAATTAACAGAACTATAAAACGCCATGGAAATTATAAGAGCTATTAATCGTAATAGTAATTCCTTATTTTCCTGTTTATTAATTTCTATTAATAAATTTTTTCAAGGCTGAGATTTAAACTAGTGTGGCACAATGCTTGTTACATAGTTATTATAGAAACGCACTCAAATACACATTATCTAAAGAATAACACAATTTACTCAAGGGAATACACTTACAGTTTACATGCCTTTTACGCGTGCTAGCGGAGGTATTTGAAGCAATCATTGGAACTTAGCTTCGCGACTCTGCAGAAGAACACGGACTGTTATCGATTTGGGTGTTCGATTGTTGTTATTGATCGATTGTTATAGATTTAGAACACGACATTATGTTCCCCAGTAAAATCAAAGGCATAGGCTATTAATAAATCCACTGCCAAGATTAGATGTTTGTTCCTGACGATTTTTCTAGACGCCAAAAACACCTTTAAAAGTTTTCTATGAAGAGGAATCTTCCGCAGGCTAAAAGAAAGAAATGCTCCATCGTGCCTAACATGTAGACTGCCGATTTAATTTGAAAGTTACGCTATATTCCATATCTTCCATATAACAGTTGGTGTCTCCCAAGGGTCCGCTCTTAGGCCTCCACTTTGGATTTTGCTTATGATAGGTTCTTGCGACAAAAAATCCCGCAAGTTCGCATTGCACTTATATTACGTCGAGATCATTCACCCGTCACTATTCGTGCGAGCCTACCGGCCCTGTTGTGGACGAGGGTACACGGAGTCTTAAATAAGATATCGTACTGAATGGAAAATAATGGAGCGAAGCAATATTGCTCACTAAGCGCAAGAAGTACATGTAAGTAAAGATAAAATTAAACGAAGCATCAGTGAAATCGATCAAAACAGCTGGATACCCTAGCGTCCAGTTAGAGCGGTTCATGTGAGAATTTCATACGTAAAAATCACAGCCAGCATGTCAAAAGCCACCGCTAAGCTAGTCAGACTGATTCCCAACAACTAAAACTCCAGACAAAAAGGACGCAAGCGACTAACGTCGGTTTCGGAATTAACAAAACCATTTTAAGTACCAGTATGGATATCTAAGGCAATCTAAAAAAGCACGCGCGGAGTCTGTTCTGAAGGACCCAGAAGGTTTTTCTACTCAGAGTGAAACAGGCGTACACAATGGTTAGTACCTAAAGGGCACACGCACTAGAGGCTTTATCGCATAGGACTTCAAAGCAGAAGAACGGACGCAACGCTGATCTAAGCCCAACGAAACCTAGAAAGTACATACAGCGTCACGGAAAACGAAATAGAACGTAATTCTTGCAGGAAGCCCTGGAGCCCCTCTACGACACTTAATCCCAAACATCAGGAACTGGGTAGACGGGTTAGTAGTAACACTCACCTACTTCCTAAACCAAATCCTTATCAAAAAAGAAGGAAGCTTAAAGTCGTTGCTGTACGTTAGCCAATAGTTGTTTCGGCCAAGTACGGCCATCGGGATAAAATCCAACACTAACCACTGTCACAATGAAATATTCCCACTCAGTGATGTGCATGGAGATTGAGTGCGTCGTCTTATGAAGAAAAAAATGACTTTAAGCACATGAGGAACACACTACGCACCTTACCAATTTTGGAATGCATTTAGTTAATTGTGACTAACATAAACATATGCTGAGCTTCTAGATTTCCAACATATAGGTTGGTTGACTCAATGTTCTGGCTAATCGGTTCTATGATGCATAGAAAACGATTATGATTTTTTAGAATATACAGTTTGTTTGTGTGTTCGTTTGTGCACGCAAAGGTTTATCGGTCTTTATCTTTTTAGCATACTATAATAGTTATTAGTATTTTTTTTAATACTTTTTAAATCGCTGTTTATTTATTTAGCAATATTTTGTCCTCGTCAGATCATTTAAAGCGACAAGACAATATTTTGTTAAAATTTCCTTCGTTGGATTACGAGTTGCTTTATTAGATCGTTCCCGTTGCTCACTCCACAGAAATAGAGTACCGCTATGTGATCTAACAAATTTGAGACTAACAAATCAGAAGCGGTTTGAAACGCTTTTGCCAGGTGGGTTAATATACACTTTAACAGTACTCACAAGTATATAAAATTTTTTTCAAATATGAAATTAGGCCTTCGCTTATTGAACGAGGTTCCTATTAGTTCGTTTATTTTAAAACTCAAAATTGCAGATTTTGTGGATTGAATATGAAAGTGTGTGTCTACTGTTATGTAATCGAGAGAAGACGCTCGTATTTCAATCTGAATTGCGTCGTACGCTTTCAATAAATTGTAACGTGAGATATATTTTGAGAGAAGTCGATGATATATTCTGTTGTTGACTGTGCTTCTTGGAATCGCAGAATTATGCAGCATCCACCACATACCCACGCATTTACTTACGTACGTCCGTTTTTCTGAACCGAAGTCGATATATTCCTCATGAAAAGCTAGTATCTGTAGGCAGTGTTCTCTCTGTGCTTATATATCTCAGATCGTCAGCAGTGATTGCAACGCTTTTCAACGATTGTCCTGCTGCTTGGGTTATATGGAGACCATCGCCAAGAACAACAATCAACAAACCTTTTGTGTGCGGTTTTGGTTGATTTCAAGGCTACATGCGATGCATTTCAATGTATACGGCTGTACCATAGAATGTGCCCTCTGGAAGTAATAGTACTGAAGTATTGATAATAAAGTGGCTCATTCCTTCTAGACGTGGGGGTTTGTATAAGATCATAACCGCTTTTGAATCCCCTTCTATTCTCAGTTCTACTTGAGGCCTTCTTTAACAAAAAATGGGTCCCTAGGAATTTCGTTAAAGCGGGTAACTTGATCATATATAACCCAGCAGATGTTTGGTTCAGGAAGCTCTAGCCAAGTTGTACACAGCGGTAGAGGTGTGACTAACCTTCAAACTAGTTAAGGCAGGGGCGGTGTGGATCAGAAGGAGACGATAAGGTCCTGGCGGGCGATACGTTGTCCCGTATCAGTCTGTCGCAAAAGCTTAATGCATGTCAGGCTAAACATCTTTTCCAATGGGTACACCTGACATCAATTTCGCTAGCAGATTACTAGATTATTAACATTTAGTTTATGAATAAAATTACTCCAGTTAAATAGCTAGCCCCTTTCTTTATCTTTTTATATAGAAACGTTTCTCCTTCTCTTCAGCGCTCTTTTAATTATGTTTAAAGTATATTCCATGGCCAGATACCCTGGCTACGATTACTGTGCGTTCAAGCTCGAGCCTATTTTGAAATATTTGCTTCCGCAAACGTATTCCAACCAACTAATCGTATTTAACGTAATCCAGAAGAACAACAGAAGTTTGTTTTAAATGAAGTGTACCAGTATATAGACAAAAAGTTAAAATTTTCAAATCCACAATTTGGCCATATTCAGTAGCCCATATGAATGGAACCAAATCAAGATTTTTATTTATTTGCTTTAAGGTTGGTGGATCATATCTGCTATATATTAAAAACACCATTTAATAATTTGGGATTCACTGGCTCCCTTTTGCGTATTTGCTTTGTGCTCTGGTCTCGGCACAGATTTTTTTCACGTTATTTGCAAGCATGGTAATGTAGATATCCAGATAGCGAGTCGCTTGCTTTAATTATATTTTGTACGCATGTCTTTCTCATATCCGACTATGCCACAGATACCCACAAATTGTGGCTGCTCGAAGCTGTGGCGGGAAAAACAAAAGTGAAGTGAGGAGTTCCTTTGTTGCTGTTATTGCAGCTTTGAATTGGCTCAGTATTTATCATAAGGTTTGCGGCACGATGACACATTGCCAAGGCATAGATATAAACTGGTTCCAACGAGAGACAATGCAGCGGAAGACTCGTATCTAACCGTATTGCTATCGCTATTTTAAATACAACGACAGCTTGATATCTGTAGAAAATATTTCCTGTTACTTCCAATTCTCCCATTAGCACAAGCCCGTACAAATGTGAAAAATATGACTTTTCTTTTAATTTTGCTTAACATTTGAGTTGTATTTCTATAAAAATCAACTGCTATCATTATATTATACAAGCCAGATAAAAACAGCAGCCAAAGTAGCAGTTATTTATATTTTATCTATAGCTATTATATCTAAAAATTATTTTCTTCTAAAAATTTGCTTGTTGTTTCAAATCTGGGATTTCTTTTAAGAAAGAAACTATTTTACAATATAGATTCGATTAAAGCAATGACATTTTGTTTAAAACAAAAAACTGCGCTTAAAACCCCCAAGTTATAATACGCGATATATGTAATTGTGTAGCATAGGTATACGGATTGTACGGCATAAAAGACGAAACACTACACGGTGCCCTCATCAGGCTAAAAAAAACTAGTCAGGCAACACAATACTCATTGTAGCTATTCCTAATAATATCGATCTAATATTCAAAATAATTAGCAATTTCGCTATTGTTGCATAATCATGTATAAATAAATTGTCATATCTGCGAACCGATTTATCAGGATTAGTTTTGCACTTCCTGCCCTACCATTTAGCCCAAAATATACTCCTTTATGGTCATCATAATTCTTTCTGAGTGGAGGGCGTATTTCGAGACAGTACAGAATTTTTGGTAACAATAAAACTTTTACAGAACTGGGCATAAGGATTTGTACCTTTATGTATGAAAAATCGCTGTGAAAGTTATGATGCAGGTAAGGTTTATCCTATGGCTACTCGTCGCAAAGGCGTTACGACTCAAAAAAACTTTTCTGTTGATAAAATGTCCTTTAGAACTGAGATGAAAACAGTAAATAAAGGACGGTTAATGAGCCAGCGCATTGAGGTTTATGGGGACTCTTGTTTGCGAAGGTAACTTTATCATTGTAAAAACGTACTGTTTAATAGATTCGTTTTTTTTTCAATTCAGCTGTTGAGAAATCGAAATATGTATATCAGTTCCCCTGTATTCGTTTCAAAACACTTACATAAATCACACGCATAGATTGGTTATCTACGGATTTCCCCTTGTGAAACCGTAATGATATATGCCAAACCGCACATTGAATGACAGGAATGATTGCCTTTCTGGTCCCACTAAAATGACTCCTGAAATCGTAAAAACGTTTTCTGTTCAACTCACTAATCATCAAATCAGATCAATGATGCATGTGATTAAATATTATTTAGTGTACTAACCTACAAATAAGTCAACATTTGAGCGCTTTGCACTACAGTGACCGCTAGACATTCTCGCTTACTAGGTATACTCTGTCTAAAACTTCTTGAGTAGAGATGGTAATCGTTCATAGCTTATTACGTTACGCCATAATTTAGTGAGTTACTATGATACCGCTGCCTTTTGCAGCTGCAGGCACTCCGACGACGACAGTAATCCGTACCGATCGGGACATTGTATATAAAGTATATTACCACCAAACAAATTTTTAGGGCTTCAGCAGTGATGTCGGGCCATCGACCATCATAGGAACTGCTGCCGACGTCCCCATGCGCCGCTGTCAATCTAAGACGGCCAGGACCGTTCCTCCTCCTCATTTTTCTCTTTTTCATCCATGGAAAAGCTATCTGGCAAATCGGCCGCCCTTTTTGGCATAGGTGGCTCTGCACCCCTGACCGGTCCCTATGGCATCGGCGGCTAGTAACTGAGCGGTGCGGATAGAGGAAATTTGATCAAGAAAGATGACCAGTCGACCAAACATTCCCCAGTTCTATTTGAAGAGGGGCGGAAATAGGGAAACTTTGGGATGGTTAGCTGGTTTGTCGCAGCGGAATTAGTACGATAAGGGAGATGTTTTAGCTGTTATACAAATAGAATGATGGTTGCCTGTGCGTGTTCAGTTGGTCTTACCCTTAGAGTTACGGGCCGTACCTACTTGGGAGATGGAACTCCAAATGGGCCCATTAATGATAAAGCGAACCACGGCTACCTATATCAACCAACGAAAAGCCGACGCAGGGTCACACGGATATACTAGCACATAGTGTATACAATGCTGATAGGTTCTAACCCTTATATGTTATATCTCGCAAAATATAGTCAATACTGTACGAGTTAAAGACACATGTGCCGTAGTTTACTTCAAAGGCTATATTTTACGACGTTCTTTAAATAACATATTTTCCGTCCTATATATATAATGTAACATATATTGAATGGTGCTTAATGTATTTGCCTACAAATCAAAATATCGATCTCAATATTTACTTATCGTGATCTAATGAGCTCATTGGCTCATTGGTGTCCGCAGATAAATCGCTCAAGCCGGTTGAGGCTAATAAGCATGACTTGATTATATTATACATATATATTATTTTATTATTTATTATTATTAGCAAATGTGATGCAATTGTGTGCTTTAACTGGGTTTTATTTAGTCCCTTAGCGTATTGCACAATTTAAGTCGCAAAACAGTAAAACTGATAGAAATTTTTGGACCTTAATATTAAGACTGCATGACGAAGAAATGTGGTTAGTCATCCAACGATCTAAGAAAATGATAATCCTAGCGAACCAGTGAGGAACTTTGGGCGTTGGCAATGTAACACATATGGTTTATTGCCGTAAAAGTTATAGGAAATGGAGAGGTAAGTATATTGGAAACAGATTATCAGCAACGAACGACGCGATTTTAGCAGAAATTTGCTACAAAATGTTTTTACTGAAAGGATCTTTCAGGGTAGAGGAGCTTCCCTTTTAATAAGTGTAGAATAGAGACGAATAGACATATGCAATTCTACACAAAAACATAATCCTCGTTCAAATCCGAAAAAGCCTTTATCGATAATATTTTGCTGGTCTTCTGATTTTTGTGTAGCTTTTTTATGAACGTAATATTCGCAATCCTACAGTAAAATGGCCCTGAAACTGGTGCGCTTTAGAACACATGCACTTGGTAATTTGAAATCACATCCAAACAGAAGTGATATTTCGTGCAAATGCCCATGGACAAAAAGGTTCCTAGATACAAATTTTCCATAGAAATCATTATCATTAATTTGAATTTTCGTTATGTAAACGGTCTAATGTAAATTCAACTTGTGAATATAAAAGCATTAATCCTAGCGTGAAAGTTCAACAAATAAGGTCACCGCAGGTCAATGATGAGGCATGATATGCATCAGTAAGTGTCTTTTGGCTTATAGTTCATCATCATCGCGTTTAAACACTAATGATACTCATGTATAGCTTGAACCATGCAAAACTCAGCGATATCCTCTGTAGAAAAGCGACAGGTTTCTATTCTAAAAACTCAGTGGTAGCCGCTATTGTATAGTGTAAAAAGGCTATATTAACTTCAAAAGTGTATTTTTGTACAGAGTATAGTCGGACAACCATTTTGGCACCTTTAGCTTAGTGGTGATTGGCGGAAAAGAAAAAGGCATGCCAAAGAATAAAGGGGTCAAAAATACAGTATGACTAACCCTTTCTGAAACATGTGAACGTAAAAGTTCAATTTTGAGACAACATATTTAAAAATGGATGACCAAATATATCTTTATTGTTTTCTTCCAATTTGATATTTTTCTAAAAACAGTTGAATTTTTAAGACAATTCAATGTATTAGGTGTATTTGGTGCATTAACAATGTATTTGGTTGGCTTTACGACGGGCCTATCTAATGCGTCTGAGTGTTAAAGGTCACTATCAATTTCACCTTGAGATTATGATATAGTTGCAACGGCATAACGTGGTGACTTTAAAAAGTGGTAAAAATATCAATAAAGAAAAATAGAATCGTGTAGTTAGTTAAATAAAACTAAAAGAATGGAAAACGGAACGGCTGCAACCAGATTATTGAAATAGAACAACAAAAATAACTGCAAAAAGATAATACGAAAAATGCAATAAAACAATTGTATTCAGCTTGAATTTGGAGACCAATCCAACGTATTTGAACCTACTTTAGATCGGACTGAAGAAAATGGCACAACAGTGTTGGATAACGCTCACAGCATACGGCTAGTACGAAACATGTGTGAAAATGAAGCGAATAGTGGCTTAAGCCAGGATATTCATAACCGCTAAACGTCACGGCGCAGTCTGAGCAGCTTCGATCATTATATAGGTCCCTATACTTACCATCAAATGTAAAATAACTCGCCCTTGGGGTTTATGAAAACTCAATCATGCTATTTATAAATTAGGGCAGGATGTACATACTTTCCACAGTTTTCTATTCTTATCATATATGTACATATATTTTAGATACTAACCCAGCTGGCATCAATAACTGAGTCACATAGAGTCAATATTTATTCTGTGCCTGTCTGTTTTACAGATGTAGTTCTCTCTATTCAATTATGGGATGGATGGGACTGAAATGACATACCTTTGAAACACCTAAATAAAGTAGGGCTCTGCATTTATGACAGTATTAGTTAGTCTTAGTTACGTTGCAGAGCCAGTACTAGTAGAAATTAGTACTAGTACCAATACAGACAGCTCATAGGACGTAAGTTGGTTAGAACGTGAATAAGTTAAAATTACTTGCAGCTGCGAAACTAGTATGCTCGGACACAGCGTATTTGCGGCACGTATTGGAGATCCGTTCTGAAAGTGGTTCCTGTTTCTGCAGCGTAATTCAGATGCGGTTGATCACTGGCTGTTTATCATTGCTTGGCTATTGCTGTTTGTACTAGCGCTGTTTTTGACAAACGAAATTCTTGTTCATTTTTCGCAGTTCCTTTTTTTCGTTTTCTTCTGTTTGTGCTTTTAGCCCGCCACGCAGGCCTCTCATGCCCCTAGCGGCTCTGTGAGCCCATCATAGTTGTAAATGTAGATATGGTCGCGTCGGAATGGGTCGTTTAACATTGTTTAGGGTGTGGTTAGCAGTGAGTTTTTTTGTTCAACTTATGAAGCAACAATATTTCGCATATAGATCGCCTATATGAACGAAAACTAGGAGAGAGAAAAGGCTTCATAAAATTTCAAACTAAAGAATCGGGGTGACTAACAAATTCGTATGTTCATATCCAGACATGTAGCTGTCTTGTAGATGTAATATTCACCTGCAACAACAACTATTCAACAAATTGTTTATGCAGAATTGCACAGAGAATGCGTAGCTAGATCTGGAACTTACAACTGTTGGCGCCTCACAGGTTTGAATTACTATATTGAAAAGGAGCTGTACATATTGGATGAACTGTTAATAAAACACACTATTTTCAACGTTCAGGCTAACTTGAGAAACGAGATCGCATACGGTGTAGTGTTTTCCATGCATATGGCCGGATTTAAAAGAAAGGCGGTCGATTAGATCGAAGTCTTTGTATATTAAAATCGAACGCCGCAACAAAGACACATAACGGCACAGAAGAGTCGACTATGCCTAAATATTCGTAGAACAGATTTTAGCGTTAAAACTGCGGCGATACTTTGAGCCCTGCGAGTTTAGTAGCTAGGACAGCCTTATACATTATTCATTCACGAAATCGTCACACCAAAGGCTTTGCGGAAAGCTCATCATTGTTAAATTGCGACCCCCACCCCGGACGTCAATCATGACGCTGACTGGGCTGCAACTATACATACAAAATTCACTGCACTTGCATTTCCATTACGTCTAGCTTTTAGTGCAGGATACTATCGCGATACCAATATTTACCAATATGAAAATTAAGTTACACTATATATTTAACAATTGGATGAATTTATTCGGGACATAAAATTGACTAACAGCACAAGAAATGATTCATAATTATTGCCCTCTTTTGAAGAAATCTGATTTAGGCATTGAGAAAACTGCTTTTACCATGATGAGTGATCCAATAAATAGCAAAAACTATTCAAAAGGCTAAAATAGGTCTACACAAGATATCAATCGTAGGAAAAAAGAATTAAATGTGATTTTCTGAGGATTTTCGACTCTTTCGAGAAGAATTCGACAGTGTTGTAAGTCGCGTAGCTTAATATGTGGAGATCATGTTCTGTTAAAATAGCATGCTTGAAACATGTTATGTTACATCTCAAATAGCATTTACACCTTGAATTAGATGTTACCCTAAGATGAATTAGACAGAATTGTCGATAATTCAAGCAAGAATAAAATGCTCAACATATATCATGCTTTCAAGAAAAGTGACTTCTCAGATATTATAAAAATTAAAAGGTGCCGTACATGCACTAATAATGAAAACGGTCACTTGAATTTCTTTAACATTTATATTAATATTATAGAAAAAAAATTATGTAATATTAAAGAATGTAAAGTTAGAATATATTAATCGTATTGGAAGATGAGATTGAATCTTCAATATAAGAAATCTTCATCGATTACACTAAGATCTAAACTAAGCTAAAAAAAAATTAAGTAAACGTAAAATCGTGAAGTTACTGCAAATCACGCTAGAAGCATTATCGGTCACGTTAGCTTTTCAACACTCGAAACTTTTATAAAGTGCCCGAGCGGGATATTCGAAATTAGGAAATTTGTCGGCCAGCGTAACAGAAAATGACAATGAAAATTAAAATGTTAGTGGACTATCCTTTTTTTCAAATTCTTTTTTCATAAAAAACCTTTACAGTGCGAGTGCAGGAAGTGTGTGGTTAGAGAAAAAGCTTGTTCTCGCTGTTTGAGATGAAATCCGTAGTTGATAAATGTTATAGCCGTGGGTCAAACATATGCACAGTAACCGATAAATAATACAAAAGATTTTAGATTCTCATTTATTTCCAATTAATTCATAAGAACGACGACGTTACGTATAGGCTACTCATAGCGCAAACCTCTATATAGGTTTATTATTGGCGCCCGACGCAATGAGTAATATCAAAGGATTTATTTAAACCACTTAATTTGAATCCACTGAGAAAAAAACCACCACTAATTTTTAGTAGATGGCCATTCGACAAGAATAAAAAGGTTCACAAAATTGTCGTACAAAGTTGATTCTCCTATTCAAGTTTTATCACAATTTTATGTGTTAACTTTCTCATATCGGATACCTCCATCGGAAGATCAAACGTACAGTTTAAAGTCTATTGATGAATACATGAACCATTTTCAACGATGGTCGAAATTCTAATCAGTTTAGACCTAGGTCGTATTAGTACAAGTGAAGAAAAATCCTTCGACAGTATACAATTCTTTGTTCAAAAATGAATGTGTTATTTATTTTAGATTGACACTATGTGTTTAATCGTCTTAATTGGGAGGAAGACAAACTAAAGGAAACAACTTCAATCGGGTAGCGCCGCCGGACGCAGCCCACGCAAGCCACCGTTTTTCCTAGTTCTCAAAATATCTCTCAGATTTGGTCATCCGAGTAACTCTCAGCTTAGTTAGCAATTTGTCTTTTATTTCTTTGTGTTAAAGCGCTTCCTCTTTAAAGCTTTATTTAGTTTTGAGATTAGAAAGAAGTCGTAGAAGGTTACATTGGATTAACTCAGCGTTGCATCAACATACATACCTTGTGTTTTTTTTTGCGTAAAATGCTGTGTAGTTAGTGCGGGTAGGTGCCGCAATTCTGGTGTGTTGCATCGGCTATTTTTTTGAAACTTTTTGATGATTGTGGAGCCGGACGGCATGAACTCATGATGAGCGATGCTCTGACAGGTCTGAGGAGCACTTTAGTTTTGGACCCGCATCGTGTGAGTTTTTTCAGTCGGGATTCGTCGTCTAAACGATCGGTTAAAATGACCTGAGATGAGCCCATTAGAATCCTTTCTCTTCTACTTGGTCACTTATGGTGATTCAGCGGATGAAAACCCACGTTCTCGTCCGTGACCGCTGTTACAAGCCTTTCAGAATGCCGATAGTCCTCGATTGTCATCGAAACGTTTAAACCACCTGAGCGTAGGTTTCCATAAGCGTTTTACAACATCCACGAAATGTCTGGGCGGTTCATTTTGTTCATATAAAAATCGTAAAACGCTTAAACATACACCTACCCAACCTCACCTTAAAATTCGAAATTACATCAGATTATTTTAAAATCCTCATCGCCCCGTGGCACAAAAATTTATGTGACTCACTAATTTTTTAACAAAAGGTTATGTTTTAAACTCAATATTTGGTTATTCTTGATTGGCAACAAAAATTTACAAGATAATAGCAATTGTGGAAACAAAGTCCTAAGCGATTTTCAATTTACGATGTCATGTATTGCACTAAAGAATGAACCATTGGTAATCCATCTGTCACGCTAAGTTCTAGAACAAAGATATTGTATATAGATTTATAGTAAAACCTGAAGAACGTAAGAGTAGGAGTATTGCCAAAAAACAAGTGTGATATAAATAGAAATTTTATGCGACTATTAAGAGATTCAACAAAGTGTAGAAACTACAACAGATATTAAATGAATCTCCCATTTAAATACATCATTAGGGCTTAAGGAATTAAGGCCAGGCAAGCTAGGTGACGCTTGAAGCACCTTTTGCTAAAAGCTAAAATGGATAAACAGCTATAAGTAACTGTAGGTAAAGAAATTAAAAAAACTTGAACGATGACTTTATGTAGCCTACACCACTGCGAAAAAAAAAAAACGAATTCATGCAGCATATGCCTATTTTAACTATAGCGAAGAATTATTTGTTAGAGTTAAGTAAAGACAACATGTAGAAGAAAATAAACTTTATTTCATACCTCTTCAAGCCAATGTTAGAGTGGTAAAAGATGCCAGACTACGTCAAAGAAACAAAGTGTCACTAAATTATTACATTTGTAAAGTTCCGAGTCCGTTGCTAAATATTCTAACAATAATTTAGCTGGCATAATCATTGATATGTAAAAGGAGTTTCTTCAGTTTAAAATTACTCCAATACATATCACATTTTTCTAGGTTTATTGGCCTTCAAATATCCCAAAAGTCTGTCAGCTTTAATACAAGATCCCTGAAATTCCAAGTTTTTTTCATTGTGCTGAATTAAAGTACTACCTCAAGCTTAAAAGTAAACTATAATTAAAACATGCAATGTCGCCAAAAGCGAATTTCAAATAGTCGGTGCAATTTTTTATTCTGCAAAACTTCTTAAAAAGATGAGTAATAAATTTAATTTATTTGAAAAGATGTATGGAAATATTTATACTACTTTAAACGTAAAAGTCACTTATAATGATGCAGAATTTACATTTTTAAGGATTCTTGGAAGTCAACGAGAAAACAAATTACGCGTTCTCACATTTAAATTTTGTAATCGAGAGGTCGAGAAAAAATAGTTTTGCTAAAGGTTGTTTCGCAAATTGTTTCTTCTAAATGAACACAATAACAGTTTATTATTCTATTATAATTTAAGTGAGGGTTGTTTTTCGCCTAACAGGAAACGCAGCGTTTTACTTAAAAATCTAACAATAAATTAATTTCTTATGTTTCCCCGTCAATCGCCACAGCCCTTTTCTATGTTTTAATCAAGTTGTTTAGTCTTTTTTCTTGTCAAAAAATGTCGCCTCAAGTGTTGAAGATCTAATTTAATTAAGTTTCAAACTTTCATCACAAATATACGATTAGCTTTGAAATTTGTTTGTGATTAACCTGTAAAAGTAATAATCCATAGATGCGAGATCTGCAAAATATGGTGGGCGCAAAGAATTTCCTATTCAAGCCTCTGCAGGACGGTTTGAAGCTTTTTTTTCAGCCTAACTTTTCTCGTATCGTTTATTTTTTCTATCATTTAGCTTTTCTGTTGAACAGTATCATTTAATCAAGCCGTGCTGTTTTGTTTTATCTATACACATCCTTGTTGACCATCTTGCACCTCTCAAGTGTTTTTTAGTGTATTGAGCTTCTCCAGTCCCATAAAGTGCAAATCGTGGTCTTTTTCGGATGGAAATCCAGCCTAGCTTTGTGTTTAGGGTTAGCTCCCGGAATCATGTACCTAATTATTCACTTGTTTCTTTGTTTTGCATACATCGACATAAAGCTTATTTTTTTTCTGCAATGATAAACGTGTAGAAACCTGCCATTGCCATTGCATTTAGCCGATGCCTGGCGACTTATTGAAGGTCAATGTTTCAGTATGTTTCAATGCGTGAAACACCTAAAACCTCGATTTTTGATGAAATTTTATTAATTTAAGATGCCTGATAAAAGGGTAGTGTTGGGAGCTTATTGTCTCATCTCAGCTTTTTTGCCATCCGAACCCCTCATTGCAAAGTCCCATTCTTGAACTTAATAAACTCCTCCGAATAGACCTCTCGGTTATAGAGCTTTTGCTGTACACAATACAAATGTTCGAGTATTTTCGAATGTGAACATGGATAATACTTTTTTTTTTATCATCTATTACTAAATGGCGGCAGTTGTAGGCCTTAACATTTGATCTATGAATTGGCATAATCAATAAATGTTTGAAAAACTTAGGCATCTTCTCAAGCTCTTGTCATATACTGGGCGTTTTTATAAGGTACACACAGGTATCACGACAGAGGGGCTTCGCCTCATGTGCTTAAACAAATTCTTGATTTTGCTAGCTCTTACATCATTAGTAATAACAAAGAATAGGAACTGATTAATGTGGGTCTGTACCTGCACAGTCATTAGGAATGAAAACGAAGAACACATTTTTAAAGAAATTGGCTTTATCTAGATTGACAAATATTACGCATTCTTAAGTTTATGTAATCTTCTTTTCTGAAATGCAAGAAAGGTTTTTTAATATCTACTAAGCTTACTTCAAATGTAAACCATTACTTGAACTTTGTAAAGTTTTCGCGATGACACATTTATATTCAACTGTGTATATATCCACATGAATATATGTGTTAGGATAATAGAAGAATTTTCGTAGTGGAGCATTCCTATGAAAGCTTTTGCTTGCTTTCCTGTTCAGGAAGTAAGTTTTCGCGGCAAAAGCACAAACAAAGGCCTGCGTGCACCTATTCTCTTTTTTTATTTATCTTAGAGAGAGAGCTATTGCTATTGCCAAATACCTTGTGATCTAACGGTGGGACATTACACGTAGCGATTAGTATAGTGTGGCTCTAACGAACAATCGCCCCACCTCTGCTCTGTATGCTATTTTTACGCATCCTCTAATTTTACTCAGTTGTCTTGACATCTGGTGTACGTAGGCAGTTAACATATTGTCAAAATGCCGATTCTATGTCATTATAAATAGCGGCAAATTTCATGAAAGCGCTACATTAGTGGTATATTTTAGGATACGCCTCTAATGCGTTAGTAATGAAATTATAATTGAACCGAACAAAAACGCTCATCAACTGATTAACTCGGTTCTCATTTTATCGTAAATAAACAGTTTTCTACGAAATTCAAAACTACGTGTTCTCTATGAGATAGTTATAATTGGCACACTATATGGTCCGATAGTTTGACGTAGAAGTCATAACCGGAGTCTACCGTTCGATTCGTGTGTGTCAGCTCCTTACGGTAATTGCCAATTTCTTGACCAATTCCTATAGAGCGCAGCACACGTAACGCTCAGCTGATCAACAGTACGATGCAAAAATGTTGGGCTGTTCTGTTTTGCGTATCATTCTGAATTTTTGAACCCTTCTAGCTTTATACTCTTTCTTATTTTTTTTTTGTGATATCAGTGTTTAGATTTTTATTTATTGTTATTTAAATCGTCAGTTGTATAAAACATGTGTATATTGTTTTTTACTTTCACTGATAGGGTAGTGGATTTCGAGGAAACTGTTAACACAAATAACATTAATTATAGACGCAAAAGCTAAGTAAGCATTACGAATCTCGAATGTTGGATTATCCCTCTCGAAAATTGTTTCCAAGACGCTGACAGCCTAATTTTTGGTATAACGTGGTTTTTTTAGCAGTAAAGCGAAACTACGGCTGCAGCAAACAGACGGGTAAACCGGCTTCATGGATGCGTTCACGTGCTCATCATCTGCCTTGGAAAAGCGACACTAAATTGTTATAAACTAAACACTAGTCTACCTGACAACCAAAACTGATTTTATATTAGTCAAGTCCATTCTTTATAACGCGATTATATACAACGCGAGTTGTTTGAAATGTGGCTCAATCCGACGTTCGGCGATTTTAAAAATAATCTGCCGTGCAAACAAGTGTCGCCAAGTTTGATTAAAATTTTAAAGGTCTACTGATATTGAAGCAAAGTTTGATATCCTTCAAAAGAAACACTATTACTTCTTTATTATTTCATTTTTTACTTTAGAGTACGATATTAATTTCAATACGTACTTGAAAAAAAAACTAATGTTGCATAGAGGGTTTTCTTTACAACCACCATACGTTGGCCAATTGCTTGCTTGTATTTAAAATGTTTCATCCTTTTCCCGCGAAAAGAAAGAAAAACGTCAAGCACTGCAGGTGTGCAATCAAACGAATCGCAATGAATTTAGCAAGACCACCTTTGACTGCCTTCGCGTAGGTATGCATACATTTCTAAATATAACAGAAATGAACACGACGTTTTATTGATTTTTTTTTGTCATTTTCATATACAACAGTAGCAGCAATAGCCAGGGAAAATTTGTGGACGCGAAAAACAAATACGTCGGCAGCAGAATGCCGTCGTAATCAAGTGTTATTGTTTAATTCGTTTGGTATGCTCGTAATAGACGATAGATAGTAACTGGCTGTTCGGCTCAATATGCTATAGGGCAAAGCATCCCGTGTCAATCCAATGTACAGAAGCAGGAGCAAGATTAAATTTGACTGAGATATAGGCTTCCAGTCAGGCGAAAATATACTTGTTTGCAGTTAATGCAATTGAAATAAATACTGCTCGAGGTGCCTACTTTTTTCTAATTATGAACTTATTTTGCTCCTAGCAATTGAATTATCGTACGATAGGTTTGTTTTTGGTCTTTGTTTCCTCTAAGATAAGTCTTTTTCGCAAAACAAGTTAGGTGGCGCAAGTTACCTCAAGATGTTGGCTGCAAATAAAAGTGTGAATAGAAGCCGCAATACATTAATACTAATAAACATCTGTCCATCTCACTTAAGGATCTAGGTTTCTTCTAGCTTCTAGCTTGAGGCAGCAATCCATGAATCTTAGATATCCAATGGTCGCTTAATCGAATTTTCCTTTGGCAGGGCTCTGTGCTATCAGGGCTGGGGCCTACCCGCAGCGTTGGAGTCGGTCTCAGTTAGGCTAGAGTTTACTATTTGCAAGTACTGTGGCTCAGCTAAAAGCTAATGCGGACCGATCCATACGAAAAATTTTATGTGGCGACAAACATAAGTTAATGCAGAAGAATAGGTGAGCTTATAATGCCTAAGTTTAACTCGCCCATGAGAATCAGATACTATTCGAGCAGTTGCCTGAAAATCGAACTCAGAAAATAAGGCTACCAGCAAGATGACCTGCAAAATTTTCTGTGAATAAAACTTGTGCTTCTACGTTTTGTATTTACAACTTAAATAATAGTATTGAAATTAGCGTGAGCTTGAATGCCTTCTAAGGAAAACGTGAGTAATTAAACAGGGTAAAAATCTCTTTAAATTGCAATCAAGCCTAAAAACAAGATAGTTCGTCTTCAGAAATGTAGAATTTAGTTTCAGTCGGCAATGTACCTTTGGAGAACAACAACCAGCCATCACGTACACCTGCACATTAAGGCAACTGTTATAGCTGCACCAGCTGGTAGCCAGAGAGGCGTTAGTAATAAAAGTAAAATAAAATAGCATTGCTTTTTTATATGTAGATATAAATTTTATTAACTCACAGGAAACTGAGGCAAGCCAGCCTTTACATGGCTTATGCAGATCGACAACCGAATACTAATAATACATATATGTATACATAAGTCCGACCTTTAGCATTTTATGTTGTGCACACAAAGCAACTCTTAATTGGCGACGTTAATTTTTTTTAAGTAGTAAGGAATAGGTCAGAACTTCCTAACGGATCTATTTCATTTGAACCGGTAAACATGAAGTGTCCTAAAATAAATCAATTTTGCTGCATCTATTTCTCCGACCCCATGTAATCGATTATTTGCACATCTGAACAACTCCTTATAATTACCAAACGAGAGCGCTGCTTTCTTAAAAATCCTTGGTATAGTTGCCGTCCTACTCAATCGTGTTTCAGCCTTAACAAGACAAATCATCCCCTATAACTTTGGTACATTTGTCAGTTCACATTTTGAATCGCCGCTATTTCATAGTGTGCTAGGGAATGAATATGGCAGAAAAATAGTATTAATCTATATTCAGATCGAAGGATGGCTAATTAGTTAATGGTAAGTTTGCCTTTCAGAAACTGTAACTGTGCCATCTTGAATACGGTCAAGTGTGACAAGCACCTTAAATATAGTCGCTTAATTAAAACGAGGAAGCTAGCTACAATTAGAGGATAGACAACATCTCTGTCAAAAGCCAATGCGTGTGTCGACCAGTTCTGCCAAACTATACAGTAAGCGCTTGTTTGAAAACGTAGCCCCAATAGAACACCCTTTTGTGATTATTTTACCTTAATTCCAGTCAATGCCATATAAGCTATGTGTTCTGAAATTACGTTATGGATTGTATATGATAGAGAGTAATATATTTCTAAGCTGATTACTGTAAACCTTATTTTAGGAATTACTGAGATAAAACTATGAGAAATGAGTAAGCATTAAGCTTGGCACTACGATGGCTTCCATAGACGTTTGTCTGACACAATTACTATGCCAACGTTATTTTATGGACAGCATTTGATAGGAATTTGGCTTGTAGACACAGCCGGCATTATAACAAATACATTTAATTCGATTGAAAGATACAGGAGGAGACACTAGGAGGTAGAAAATCTATTTGTATACTATTCCTATTGTAGATATCTATTCACGCTAAAAAAAGAAAGTGTGTGTCGGGAAAACGGCGCAGTAGCCTTAACTTGAAAATGACCCGGATACATTTTGAAAGCCCACAGCAGCGACAACTTCTATTTCTATTCTAACTTTACCACGCTGACGCGATACTTTCTGGAGAAAACAGGATTATCGCAACGAGATAACTTCAATAAGATCATAAGGATAAGAAAGTAACAACAATGGAGTGGTAAATTAGATATCTCACTTTGCTATAGTATAGTCAGTAATGGAAACTAAGAAATTAATATGAAATAAATTATCATTACCATGTACCGATGAGTATTAAGCAAAGTTCGGTAATAATGATTTCTTAATAATAATAATTAAAGTATTAAATCAGCATATTTCTACGCGACGTTACTTTTTTTATATTTACTCTGAACACTTGTGCATTTAACTATTGCAGCAACAGGTAAAGGCCTATAATAAAAGTATGTTAAACGGGGGTGGGTGACATTTACAAGAATTTACCCATTATAGCACATTTGGGACACGTCGTAGAGCGTATAGACATAATAATTGACCATAAGGTGAGGCAAATCCAATTTATAGATAAACCTAAAGCAACAAATCCATAAACAAAAAAGACTTGCGTATGCGTTTATTATTAAGGTAACTTCGCAAATACAAAGCTGTTCTTGAATCTAAAGAATTCCCAAAATTTTAAGCAAAACTCTGTATCCTGATCATAAAATGCGCCATTTCGAGGGCAAAACAGAGAAAAGATTACTTGTACCAATATAGAAAAGACGTATTGAAATGACGCTTAGCTTATAGGTCATCCGTCAATAAGTCCATAGTGAAAAAACTTAAGCAAACTAAAAGGTTCTTTACTTTTGCTTTAAAACAGCGCAAATATGTACAAGCCTGTAGCTAACACTGTTTATATATTTTACTTAAAATTCAGTTCTCAAACACACTTCTAATAAACGTACTACGCAGATGACTAGATATTGTAGGATGACACGACGCAGCTCTGGTAGGAAAATGGCTATTCATGTTGCTACAGAGAAATGTTGGGGCGAACTGATATTTCTGCGGTATCTGAGCTATAGCAGAAACCTATCTAGCCACTGATTTCACTAAGTTTCCGTCCATGGTAGACGTGTTAAACCTAACGCCCATTTCATAGCTGACAGATTACTTAAGTTTTCCTTTCGTCTCGGGGCACCCCTTAAAACCCACATTGACTTCTACATCATTTCGCCTGACAGGCCCAATTGTCCGTAAACCTATTTCTACAACAGCCAGTAGGGAAAGGCAAGCACTAGCCCTCCTAATCTTACTTCCACGGACGGCCAGCATTGACAGATAAAGACGTCCATCAAAAAGTTAGCAAGGAATTTAGTGCATGTACACAGTTTGGTGCACATACGCACGTCTGTATTTAGAATATGTAAACCATTCATTATCTCATTCGTCTAACAACAGCTACGACTATATATAGATATATGTTCACTGATGATTGTGGACTTACATTTGTATAATATTTACCGTTGGAAAAAAGGCTTCACTGTAATTCTCAGAATACGACCATGTGATCGAACGAATTCTCTTGCTGTGTGATTGATTACGATGTTGGTGCTATAATTATATCTGGACCGAGTGACTATCACCACCCAACATGCATTGCAACAGTTATCACTATATAAATTATCCGGTGAATACCTAACTATCTAATATCCGCTAGTCTGTGGATTTCTATATTCCTTAGCATAAATCTGATATTTAGCTAGTTATGCTGTTTCCCTCAATCCACTTATATACAAAAATGGTTAGAGCATTTTTTATACGGTGAGGGGATACAAGCTAAATATAGCTTTAAATATGGATAAATATTGACGACGGCTTGTCATTGCTTGCTCGACCATTGCCATGTGTACAATAAGAAGATTTGATACTTCTAAAATCACAAATTTTGCAATTCGCCTTGTAAACAGCAGCGATAATTATCTATTATCTGATCTGTTCGTGCTGGACAAACACATTATAATCTTCTTTGATTGGCTCAAATCGATAGTCTATCGTTCTTAATTTTTAAGCAAATTTCAAAAAAAACGGGAGATTTACAGTATAATTGACAATCTTAAATTAAAAGAATTCATCAACGAATCGTAGCAGCGCGAAAAAACCATTCATGATAACCTTAGCATTTTGATGCTGGATTCAAGTAATTTCTAAAGTGTCCATCGCTAATTTGTGCAACATTCGTCCTGTTTTTTCCTAACTATTTGTGTTACTTTATCCTTTGAGATTCTGGCCTACTATCAGATTTTTTTGTCTCTGACACGTTAACCTTAAAAAAGTTGCAACGAATACAGCACACAGTGATACAAGACTTAGACATACCTTTGCATCCAGTACTCTGACAGTACACTGAGGAAGACTGTCAGTCAGCTTAATTAAGATAAAGATTTTCTTGTAGGGAAATTTGTTTCAGTGATATTTACAAATAGTGTTGGATACGTTTTTTGCAAGGGTGCGTTCCTATTTATGCGTCCTATTGTATACGTTAGACAGCCATGTTTGTTTTCCTTTTTTATCTGAACAGTTCGCAGGCATGCGCATGTACAATACATGCACACTATATCTATATATGTATATATGTTACGTTATAATTCAATACACTGTAACGTATTGGCCGAGTCTATGTTATAGCATATTCATAACGATGACTATTCGGTAACCTAACGAACATAATTCGAACCGGAATCGTCAACTTCAAGTGATGAACGTCGTTGAATCTGCCGTAAAAGTCACTTGCAAATTCGGAGAAGAGATTTTCAAAAATGATCTGTAAGTAGTTTCGGTCTCTAATTGAGGTTCTGATTTAAACGAAAAGCGTTTGTTTTAAAAATATAAATTTGTAACGGATGTGCTCGTCTACGTACGCAAGAACGTAGTATTAAAATTTTATTGAGCAGACTATAAGCAAGCGACTTATGTTTATATTAATGTATCTCGAATCAGGCACCAATTACCAATTTACTTGTAAAACACGGTTAAGGTCGATTAGTAGTCTCAACGTAAAAAAATTAATGGTCTATGTGACATAAAAAGTAGAATTTTAATCTCTCCGCAAGACATAAATTTTAAGTTTACTTTTTTGTTTTTTAAAAGACACTGTAGAAGTTAAGAAAGAGGAAGCGTGGCATCTAGTTACTACGGTAACAAAAAAGTGTCAATATTAGTTAAGACCAACGTCCTTTGTCAGATAATATATCGGTGTAATCCGATGACTTCTATTTACGTGAGGGAAGATAAGGATTTTACTATACTTCGCCGCTATCGAGCTAATCGATTTTGCTTGATTAATATGATTATTGGATGAACAATTAATGTATTCCAACTAATTATTATCTAAATCTTAAAAGCAATTTTTTTCTTGTTGGAGAAATTTGTTGATTGCATCTTTTGACCTTTTAATTTTTCGATATTAGAGAAATCACTTTTTTATCTATTATAGCAAATACTGTCTTTGAATCGTTCAACGTCGCCGGCAAATTTTGCAAATCGGTCTGATTTGTCACTAGGTGTTACGACGACTTCAGATGTAGGTGTTTTCTGATATGTAAGTGGTTATGTTTTAAGTGTGTTATTTTTTATACAGTTGGTAACAGTCTCTAAATGGCAAATGGCCTTATCTTCATATTTATACACACAAGCCATAATACTGTCAAGCTTTTCTCTGAGTTCTAATTTGAAAGCTATAGATTTCAGAAAGTTTTTAAATAGCGTAAGCTCAATCCAAATACTCAGTATGCTGTCTCAGTACTGCTAAATATCATATACAGTTATGATAGTACGTTACACTAACACTTATACGTAATGTAAACGCGATCCTACTGTGTTTTAAATATGCAGTTGTTGTATAATCGAAGACATTTGCACGTTTTAAGATCAGATCTTGAGAAGTTATCGTTTTAGGTGGCTGTGATTGCGACACAATGACTACTAAGAGCTTTACCGAAGACTTATGGAACGTAAGTCAATACACGAGCTTACTTTTCTTGTTGAAAACCTGAACTTAATTCAATAGTGTGAATGATTTGCTCTGCCAAATTACCAAGAACTCAACAGTGCATGTAATCATCATCAAAAGTACTAAACCTAAATTTTTTTCGCAATTCAGACGCCCAACGTTGCACTTTACAAATATTTAATAAGTGAAAACACGTTACCCGCTTGTATTAATGGTAATGTGGCGACGCTCTTCTGCACGCTTTGCGGAAGTATAACTTCCACGCCGTTCGACATATATGTACAAAGACTTAACATTAACCGGCTATGCACCCTTCGATTTTACCCACGTGCGCAGATTAAATAACACATTTTTGTCGCATAATAAACTGCTTTGAAAATTACTCTATTTTACTGAATTTTCTTTATACTTTACTATCTTATCTGTCATTGACACAGTAATTTTGAAGCAGTTCATAGAACATAAATAATTTAATATGTTCTATTTTTTTTAATATTGAACCGATCAAAATAATTGTGTAAAACCTATTGTAATTGTGTAAAAATTAATGAACAATATTAAAAATCGAAATTGAATCGGTCTGCTCCACGTATACGTGAGAAGAAAATTTTTCAAAGCATTCGCTTTTTCATAACGGTAAGATTCGGCAAATCCATCCTGCTCAAGGCTTCGATGGTCTCCTTGCGTTTCAGGCGTCTGCTTCGAAATTAAAAGGTGAACTTCTGACCTCCGAAACTGAAATTTAGTCCTTGTAAAATTCCTACTTTACCGCTTGTTTTCCGCAACTAGGATTATTTTCGGATATTAAAGTCAGTTTCTATTATCTTCTTTGTCGTTCAGGCTTTAGCAATGAGTACCAAAAATCAGCAAGTCCCGATCGTTTCCTTATGTAAATTCTACTTTGCGACTTAAGCGACAGAGACAACCTGTCGTATAAACCTTATGTTGAAAGGTGTACTACTGCAAGTACCACGAGCCCCTTGGTTTAAGAAATTTCTAAAAAAATTGGTTGTAGTACCGATAATCACAGGCGCTTTACTTCTAGCTAAATCATTTCTATTGTATGACTACACTCGGCATCACACCGCAAGAATCAAGGTGGCGAACACACAGAAAGTATAGACAAAGGTTCTCTGTTACCCACCATACTCACTAGCTATTGCTCTCACGGACCACTATTCTTCTAAAATACTCACATTTTTGACAAAAAAATTGCTTTTGATTGTTGCTTAGCAAAACGCTGAAATTGCCTTTGTAGATTTTGCTATTTCAGACGTCTATGTTAACGAAATAAATAACTTACTATCCAGATGGCAAAAGATCATAGATATGAATGCCGATACTTTGATTGAAGATGGATGAACTATCTTTATGAAAAAGATTTGAAAACATGAAGTTCACTATTTTGTATTGAACAGCTTAACATCTGGTTTAGTTAAAGAAAAACATATATCTAAATTTTTATTCAGGATTATAGTTATTATTGTACTATTTCTTTGTTAATCTGTTCCCGTACCTTTTATAAAGCCATTTTTATTGGAGATAACATCTCACATTTTTAGTATACATCTACACATGTGAACACATCGTATACATTTTGTATGCGATTTTAAATTTTGCGTTCCATGTTTTGCGATATAAGGTTACCATCTACGCATGGTACCGAAATACTCAATTTCTTCTTCTCCATAATAGTGCATTTCTATTATACTTTCAACTAAAAACAAATAAAAGACATTTCTTCGCCCGGCAGTAATTTGGTTGATGTTTGGACTGTTTTCTTGCCCTCCTCTCTATCATTGTAATCATCTTGTCGACAGAGGTTTTTCAGCAATTGCTTTTCCACCTTTTGTAGGACAAATTTATTCAGGTCTTCACTGTGCATCAGTATTATACAGCTTTTTAGGAACAGTTGTGATGTTACCGATATATTTCTAGCAAATCTCTCAATCACAGACATGATAATTCATATTGATCGTGTTAGTCACCTTAACTCAAGAAACTTGCTACTAAAATGGCAGATATGTGCATTTTACTCTATTATTAAGGGTATCATTAAGGTATAAATATTAGCTAATTAAAACGCTTCGCTAGCCTTAAAGGCTTTAGAGAATTGCTTTCTTTAGCACATGTCTGACGGAACCAAATCCAGGTTTAACATCTGGTAGAATAGGTAGACGTTCATTGATAAAGACACAAATATTCCAGGAGTTGCTGCTTCTTCCATAACATATTCTGTTAACGTCATAACGTTAGTTCTTACTTAGCAGTTACTAGGATGATTGTCTTTTATAGAAGTTATTACGTTGCATTATCCGTTTCTTACTTTCTCTTTGTAGAATTTTATTAGATACCCAATTTTATACAATATAACAAGATAAACGCTGTGTTGGATATAGAGCTTAGTGGCTTATCTATTACATGTATGCTTCTGATTAAAATTAGTATCGGAAATCTATTAAGCTTTATCATGCTGGTCGGAGAAATTGCATGCTCTAATACAGTGCCACTCTATAACCAAGTTAGTTTTTGCGTTAGCTGTACATACTGTTAAAGTGCTCTTGCTTTATTGACACTGCTCTGTGTATTTGCTCTTTAGCGGAATTGAATTGCCAACTCTTTGGTTGAGTATTTACATTCTGCTTCCTAGCTACCCAAGCCACCACTGCGCGATGCATTAAAGTATATAAATTTGCGGGAAAAATCAACAAATGTCATATAAAAAATTCATGAACTAACGTAAGGCAACATTCCATTGTGCACGCTTTGTATTTTCGATCAGGTCATTGTCTTGAGTCGATACCACGAAAAATCTGTATGAATCTATAATGAACTACATTATTGCCAAAGCAATACCAGCAGCCCTACGAACGGCCTATTGTCTGCCATATCATAGGACGGATATATTAAGTAGTTATAAAGCAAAGTACAGTAACGTTGGCCGCGTTAGCACTTAACATGAGGCAGGAATAGGCAGAAGAGAACAAAAGGAAATTTAAAAAATAGATGATACTATTGACCAGCGATAGTGACTGACTTTTACGTTGATATTTTCGCAGAAATATGTCAACTGTTGTCTAAAGTAAAGCCTCGATATGTGTGGTGACAATGAATGATAATACAGAGACAGAGGAAGAAGTTTGGGACTCAGAAAATTCTGAGTAAAATTGCAAGTTACCAAACAAGTAACCTGGAAGACAACCTGTGAGCAGAAACCGAATAGATTAGCAGATGCCTTAACTTATATCAATTATGTAGTCTTTAATGCATATCCTCTTGCTAAAGCGGGCGAGTACAATAGGCTTCTGGGATAGTACTCATCACATCATATCGAAGAGCAACCCGACTCAGTATCTATACTATATCTATTTTCATATATAAGTGTCGCAAGAACATAAGTTTATCTGAGTGTATTAAAACGAAACTTTACTATGAACGTGAAGGATTTTGTGTTGCTATCCTAAAAAGATGGTTTAGATAATTTCTTAATTTAATAAGTTCTAATTAGCAAACGCCGTAAGCTTCATTAGTACATATCAAAATATATATGCCTTAGTTTTAAAATGCGTGCATAGTAACATCGATCACTCGATGATTGTGGGCAATATGGGTTAATCTGATGTATGTTTACGATCCATACTTATTCCTAAAGAAAACTATTTTAAAAAATCTATCTTTATGAACGCTCATGTAGAAAACGGCATATTTCAATTAGTAGCAGCATTATTCGCTACAATCCTTCTGTGACAGAATTAGCCTTAATATATCCTAATATTATCTTTGTTCTTATTATAATAGATCTTTCTATGAGATAAGATTATATGATTTTTAAATTATTTGATCAGTCCGAAGAAATATTTTGGTAAGTAAAGAGGCTAACAATTTTTATAAAATTAATTATAATGCAATAGTAACGCATCTGACTGCCATCGACTAATTGTACATCACCTTCTTTTCTCGTAAAAGCTTATATAATTTTTTGTGTTTATAAAAGATCTTTTTGCTTTTATTTATCCTAAGCATTTTACATATTATATACATCCAAATGATCATAGGTAATTTCATAGGTAAGAAAAAACTATTCCACACAACACGACAAATTAAGAAAAACTTCAATTAGGGTCAAAGTTCTAAAAATCGCACATCTTTTAAGAATCGAAAATTATTTACATGTACTGGAACAAGAGGCTGAAGGGTCAATCAATCAACTTTGGCTAGCGTACGCGTAGTCTTGACTCGAGTCGAAGACTGCCTTGAGATCGACAAATACCGCATATAGCGGACCGCCAGACATGACAGTGCCCCCTCGATTCGGCCATCAGAGTTCTACACACCATTTCTGTGACGCATTTCTTCCGAGTCCCATGTTGCTCTGTTGAAATGCCGTGTATGCTTCTTAAGTAGCTTTTCGGTCTCTTAAATCGAAAACTAGTTTATAAAGAAACGCTTTTCTGCGCTGCTTCCCACGACGGTGACGGCGCCGCTGAGTCACTCTCTCCTTTAAGAATTATTAATGAGGTAGTACCCATCTACTGAGCTGGGAATCTACTAGTACATAAACTTTCATTGAATGGTGCCGTCAGGTAATTGCTACGCAATTACAACGACGGTGCATTTGAGATGCTCGTTGCAGACCCCATCTGGACCGACAGGTTTGTTGAGTAGGTTTCTAATATCTTGTATAAGTTTCCACACTGTGAAGTCTTGTTGAAGAATATGTCACGTTATATTGGGATCCCGTCTTGTTCTGTGGTGGTAAAGGGACCGCGCGTGGCATTGTAAACCTTGACGCGAATGTCTGGGAAATGATTTATGAGGGCCGAGAAACTAATCAGGTAAGCCGCCACAGTGCGGTTGTTGCTTGTATGGCTAATGTCTTGCTTTGGCGATCAAGCTGGTCTCCAGCCATTCAAGGCATTGTTGCTTTTGTGACGGATACGTTTTTCGACAGATCGTTTAAAGATGGAGATAGAACTAGGTTGTACCTTGGCCGTGTAGCCCGGGCAAGGACGCAAGTATGGTTAAAGCATGACCTGAACTTCTGAGGGGAACGAAGAGTCTGTTCTGTAGACTGGAAAATTCCAAGTATATGCTGCGTATAAATTTCAATATTCACTGTGTCAGATACAGGCAGAACTCCGTAAGAACATTCCATGAATCTGTTATATTTAGGTGGCGCAACGAAGCTTGGCGTTGACAGTGAGGTCTATCGTCATTAGTATGTAAGTACGACTGCTCACGTCCTCTGGCAATTAATGGTTTTTATCCTGAAGCTTTAGCCTCTATATATGGTTACGTTCGTCGCAAATATGTCGATAACCCAGCTACTTGCGTGACTTGGGGAAGTCGGCATCGAGATTATCTTCCCAGCAGCCGTACCACGCAAACGTACACTGAAAAACCCTAGCGCGACTCGAGTTCGGCTGGTCGACGCAAAGGTGAGAGTTGTCGACACGGTGAGAGGAGGCGCAGTATAGTAAGCCAGTGCTTCCAATCCACATACGAGCTTCTTTACCACTATGGAGGTTGATTCCAAATCAGTTGGCCGAACGTAGATTGCTATGAAAATTAATCACTGGCCATGTAAGGAAATAAGGTTGAACTAAGCACAGAATGGGGTCGCTTATCTTATGGTTACGGAAAACTGATATGCCTCCACTGGGGCAGCCTAGTCCATTGCCAGGCTGCCTTAGTGCAAACAATAGAAACGTGATAACTTAAAAGGGTAGTTGCATAAAGAACTTCTTATAAAACACGCATTAACCGAAGAGGCACATACGACCACACTGGTCAGAAGTTAGCTGAAGAAAGATCAAGCAATGTCCCATCCCTTAGCGAATGTTTGATGATAAGTTTAATGTTGATGCTCATACTTCTCAACTAACTAGGAGAAACCACCCACTCGAACACTCTGGCTTGGCTGATTGTTTCTCATGGATAGCGAACAACTATAACCGTATCTCTGTAGCAGAACCAGTGTAGTAAGGCCTCATAACCCAAATTAGCAGGTTTTCAAATACACATTTTAAAAGTTAAAGTTCCTCTTTCCTTTAATCTCACGAGAATGGTGAATTGTACGACAATGTATTTAGGATGATAATTGTTTATAATTTTGAGAATCATCTTTTGGTATGTTGTTGTTAAAGAAACTAAAATTTCGTTAATTTACTTATGTTCTTTGTATAAACACACAGTATGTCCTAAACGTGACCAACGTACAACAAATGTTACAATTGTGTACGTGTATGAATTGGCTAGGTATTAGAACTCGCTAGTTAGCTAACTCACCAAGTTAGGCTAGACTGACCAAAATAATAAATCGGCACATATTTATATAAAGTTTAAAAAACATTTCTTATGACCCGTCGATTACATTTGTTTGTTTGTTTCTACTCGCCTACTGAGGTTGAGATGACTAAGGAATCTATTTCGGTTCATTCCGGACGCTTAATTCCACTCAATAAATTAGGATTCCATATGTAAAACAGTAGGTTTTTGTGTGGTTTTCAACTTCATTAATTTAAATGCTATTCCAACTGACAAGTTTTGCAGGCTTTTGATTGTGACAACCGTAACCATTACTTTTCTAACTCTTTCCTCTAGATGATTACCGGAAGATCGCTTCGTTGTCATCTACGTCAAGCCAGAGTAGCTAAACAAGTTGGAAATTAGTGCCCGTGCCAGAGAAACCCATTTGTGTTGTATATTACAAGGTCGTCCGCGTACTCGATCATTTCCACAAGGGGGTATCGTTCTTCAATTTATAATGTAGGGTTATTAATGAGAAACGTCAAAAGTAACACGCTCAGATTTCGCCGTATGTAAATCCCGATGTTTGTTTAGTGCCAACATTCTGCGAAACCATACACAAAAATAATGGGCTTACTTGAATGAAACTAGTTTAGGGTGCCTTTATTTTATCCATGAAAATTTATCGTGCGTTCATCGTCGATTTACTAGCACGAAACCCATGCTGTTTGCTCTGAAACGCTTTACGGTACTCCAGGAAAGAGGTTAAATCTTTTGAATTACTCCATACAACAGGTTTTTAGCATGGTACGAAATAGGTCTATATCCGGATTCAAACCTGAACCACCATTTGCCCCTAAGTTTAGTAAGCAAACTTTTTAGTGCTATGTAAAAATCAAGAACTTCATATGGTTCCCCCTTGTTGATTAATTCGTAAAAAATTATCGTTATTTATATGATATTATGAACCTGTTTTTCTCTCATGTACAAAAAAAAACATACATAATGTGCGTCGATAAAGCAAAGTTTACAATATGATGTGCTTGAAACTTCTCTAATGAAGGCGCCGTCAGGTAAGCATTGGATGCATTCAACGCTTTACTGTCATAATGCTATCAATGAAACATTCTGATTTTTCTATTTGTAAAAATAGCTGACGAGATGCTATAGCTGACAGAAGAGTTTATTGAGTTAGCACACGAATTAGAAGCAGTAGATTCCACCCAGATGAAAATTCACTCAAGAGAAAACAAGTTGACAATACGCTAAATATAGCATCTAAAAACCGAGCAGGGCAAGAATCTTCTGTGTATGCATCGGCAAACAAATGAGCTACAACATGTGAGTGGCACTATAATGGCAGTGTATAGGCCAAAAGCCAGGAGTTCTAGAGCGCACAACAAACGAGTTCCGCTGAGATCAAACGTTTACGGCTGACAAACGAACGTTCAGAGAGGTACTCGAAAATAGTGAGTATCTCATACATCAAGTAGAAAAATACCTAATACGACATTTCCAAAAGATATTGCGCGATATATGTTCAGTGGGAAGGTACAGAAAGTATGGTACAATCTATTGAATATTTTGACATTATAATAACCAAATATGAAGCATGAATTGTTGACAAAACAGGACTCGTAGTAATAACCTCTTAGGTCCCACCGAAAAGCATCACGCCAAAAGGCACGAATAATTTAGTTGAAATACTACTTCACATAAGGTGCCAATGACATCGGACTAACCCACCTACCACAGAACTGATATACAACGATATCTGCTTGGTACTAAACAAGGTGGAGCCGATAACAAATCATCATAACACAGGCATAAGTTTAATTGAGCAAAATAACTCATCATAATTCATGAAAATTATTATTCTAACGTCAAATTCTGTTAAAAGCAGCCTTCTAATTTTCCAAACTCTAAGCTCTTTTCATTCTTCAAAGTATCTCTCTCTTAAAGTGCGGTAGATTGCATGTAGACATCAGGTATTTCATTTGTTGCGAAGATCAGGTCAGTGTGTACACACGCTACCTCTCTAACAGGTATATCTACCGTATGTAAGCTTTTGTGATAGTGATCTATAGTTGTATGCTGATAACGTTATACAAGCATTTTCTCATTCAAACTGTGTTTGCCAAAAACTGAAATGCAGCAGCAGCGAAAGAGCTAGGGAAATTATCGGCGATAAGTAAAAAATGGCAAGTCCTGGACTGTCTGTAGTAGACATTTGTGAAGACACAATATGCCAAGTGGTGAGGAAGCAAAACTAGGAACTCATGGCCTTGAAGGTCCTCGCCTTCGGTAACAAGTTGATAAGGCTAAGTCGACCTGCTTGAGAGATGGATCTCCGAATACAACGCATGCAGTGGCTGACCGCCATAAAGTAGTAGATGAGATTTGCCACTAAGTTGATTTGTCAACCCTCATTGCATGTGTCCCGTAGACTGCTCTGAACCTCACTTATTCAGTCGACCTCCAGGACTGTGTGCGAATGTGAGACAGGCGTAATGCCTTGTATGCGCTTGACTGACCATGCACGGTGCCGCCAGCAAACAAATTAGTCAGAAACCTCAGCAATAACATGCGAATGAAGAGTAGTAAGATAGTGCAGCTTCATGGCTGTAGAATTATCCACACATACAAACGTTTATGGATGAAGAAGAACTGTTAAGCATGGATTAGGGCTGGGATACAGAGGGAGCTGCATCTATTATGCTTTTTAGTCTCTAAAGTTATCTATTTAGGTAATGACGACTATTGATGATCGACTCTCGTTCATTTATTTTGCACTATCGTCTGTAGGCCTGTTTCCCACCAATAACGTCTCCTTTCTTCTACAATACAGTCTAAGTTATTGATTTGATTTGAGCTATGCAGATTTACAATAGCTCAAAGTTTAGATACACCACCTTTGGCGATGGAACAACTGTAGTGCTACTAGTACCAATGCAGTTGATTGCATACCACAATATGCTAATTATGTGCAATTTCGGTGTGTCTGTAAAGGGCTTTTTATAATAAACTGAACGTTACTATCATTCTGTCAAAATGGTAATCCCGCTTGCAGTACTACATATGCTGATTTGTTTGTATTATATGTTTCTATGAGTCTGTTTTTACTTTTCGGCCACCTGCTGTTTCATATCAGTGTTTTCGTTTAGTTAGGCTCTCGTACTTGCTGCTACGAGTGGTTCAGCGCATGCGCAAATTGGCGCTTCAGTTGCAGGCATAGTGTCGGCCACTCTTTGTTAACGCCAGGATTTTTGTTAAAAGTTTTAACGATATTCTAGTCGCGGACATAGTCAGTGTGCGGTTCTTTCAAGGGTGGAGCTTCTTAGTGTTTGGGCTTAGCTTATTTAGATAATTTTCTCGCTTGCTGTGCATAAAAGTTTATCATTCTCGCTGGTGGCTGTTCTTTTTGCTCTCTTGAACAAAAATATTGTGGCGTTGCCTTTGGTGTCGTATTAGATTCGGGCCGGTTTTTTCCCGAGAATACCATTTGCAGATCTGATGTTGCAATGATTGAGCGCAATCTGATATCCACATTAGATTTGCTAATTTGATGCCTCTGGGACACGACTGGTTCTACGATAGACCGTTGTGTACTGGTACGTTCTGCAAAAAAGGAACTGGTTATTAATTTGACTATTACAAGTATATTCATGCAGAAATACTATCTGTCGTCTCTCTCTGACTAACATGTTCCACTATCGATTTTTTGTGTGTACTTGGCTTAATCTGTTCGATGCAGTGTCATGTTATCCATTAGCGCTAGATTTCCGTTGGTTGCATGCAGATCCACTGACCCAGCAAAATCATTGACATTTCCCTTGTTCCCTGGTCGTAACTTTCTTTCGCTTGTTGACATTTTTAAGCTATTTATGTGACGCGACGTGGTTTGCAGTTCGGAGTTTTATTTCAGCCCGTGGTATCACTATAGCTAGAATGCACCCGCAATTAAGTTTGAAGACTATTGCCGTTTATCAGGTAAAACTTGCTGTTCTACACGAATATGTCTTGGTGCATTACCAGCGGCCAAAGCAGTTGTGAAATAGATTTGCTGCGTAGTGGTCTTGTCCGCTGCTTCAGTCGGTACGAATTGACAGGCTGACATCTATCCACTAGGTCCTAGAAATCATTCCTGATTTCTGGCCTTATGGTGTTACTGATACGGCGGTATACACCAGAGGGTGGCGTTTATGCGCCTGTCAAAGAAATTGTTCTTTCAAATTTTGCGGGATGATTATCTTCTGTATAGAATTCCCAGATCTTAGATGATTTTATTCCGAATGTTCTTGAAAGAAAGTTCCTCTGTTGAATCGCTGTCTTATTCCTTCGGCTAACCCGCTGAACAAATTTCGTACTCGTGTTAGTAAAACCTGAGCTGTCTCTAATTTCGCCTGCTTTAGCAGTGGATCTAATAGTCGGTTGTGTGCTTGTTACGCTGTTTCGTCTAGCTTTAGCCTGCGTATGCCTTCGTGTACTTCAGTTATTTCCACAAGAAGTCTATTAAAAGTGCGTCTGCCATTTTCGTCCCTGGTGTGTACCTTGCTGTCAAGTTGTACTTCGATAGTTCTAGTCGCATACGCTAAAGCTTCTTTCCCACCTGAAAGCTTTGAAAATATACTTTTTACAGGCGCATGGTCTTGGTATATTGTCACATTCCGCACTGTACATATATAATTTTCAGGCTGTTCGTTCGGCATAAATATGGATGGACAGATGTTTTTATCGACTGAGTAGCTTTTTTTTTTGTTGTTGTTAATAAATAAGATGTGCGTCCACTTGTTCGCAATCGTTTGCTTTGTTGTAGCTTTTATCAAAGTATGAAAGATTAGAGGTCTCAGCAAGCTTCTGTTATAAAAGTTTCCTCATGTTAACTTTGCCATTAAAATTAGTACTGCTTTCAATTGCGTTTTTGGATGGGTTCTAAGAACTGGGCGGGATTGGGGCCAAATGACGGTATGTTGTTTACGCATCCGAGGAAATTCATTACTCCTTTCGCGTTTTTAGACACCGGCACTAATGTTACCTTGGCCTTTCCGCGCCAGCCGCTAGTTTTTTTCTGCTAATTATACGCCCTCTAAACTTTACTTTTAACATTCCTGAACGTAAGTTGTTATATTGCAATGACGAGTTTTTTCGAAGAGAGCTTGTAGAGGAACGCAATACAAATACTGAGGCCAGGGAGGGCTCAGCATCTGTATTGCGTTTCCTCCATGCGTCGTCTGCCGTTATTACTACGTTTTGAAACTCATCATACGCTTGCACTTGACGTCTCTCGTATTCCTTCGGCACATAAGCGATTCTTTGAGGGACTTCGCAACACTAGTACGGATCCATGGAGGTCCAGATTGTCCAGTATCGTTCCGACTTTTGGGCCCTAACATCATTTGATAACTAATTTATATTGTTGCTATGATATATGTGAAACTATGGAGCCCTATACTTCTTAACCTGAATCGCAAAATAAATAAGGACATGATCCTAATTGAATTTTTGAAATTTAGGTGACCATTACTGTATAGCCTCCACCATTCACGGAAAGCGTTCACTATTCAGACCTACAAGAAGACGTATAGCATGCAGCTAGCTAAATATGAAAAGCCTAGCTATAAGCCAGAAAGCACCGAGACACTAGAAATGACCTGCTCATTTGGCAATCAAAAGCATGCTATAGAACCTATTGAGTACCTGCTAATACCTACAACTAGCGACCCCAGTAGCTATTCCAAACATTGGCGAAACTAAGGGATAGGAGAAAGAAAAGCTGAATGCAATACCAAACTCATACAAGCTATGAGACTCAAAATCCCATAATCTTATCCGGTTTGGGCCGGCTATAAAATAACAAAAAATACCTACAAACCATAATCCGGAGAAGCAAAGACCTATGCCACAACAACAACAAAAACAAATTCCCCTGGTGATCTGGCTACGAAATTACAATGCAAACGCTGGGTTCACCACGATCAAAACTAGATCTAGACTTTGTATCAAAAACAACCATCCTAATATTCCCTAAATCTGATCCTATATATAAAGAAACATACAACGTCAATCTGTCTCCGATCTAGGGCACCCCACTTTAGAGATACTTGAAGCAATCAAATTTCAAGAAGAAACCCATAGAATCTAACAAGTTTACCACAGAATTAATTAACAGAATTAATCAAATATGTTATCCGTAAGCATTCTGATATCTTCAAGACATTTTGGTAAGCGAAAAAGGGTCAATCTAAATCTGACCAAAAAAGAAAAGGATAAAGATAAATCAACAAGGTACCCGGCAAACTACCTAATTAGCTGAAAAAATTATCCCTAACAGACTTGAGTTGAGTGTAAGGATAAGGTTTCGGATAACTAATTCTGTTTCACGCCGGCCAAGTCTATGAGCGCACTTATACGACAGAAAAAAACAAAAATAAACAGAGAAGAGGACTACGTGTGATAATTGCCTTCGACAAAAATGCGTTTAATTTCATATTGCAGGAGGTTATCCTAAATCGTCCAAGACGAAAGAACGTCTATACATACCTTCAAAGAGTAATCTCTTTATTTCAACCAAAGATTTACGATACATGACGGAACAACATATCCAATAAACACAGAAGTTCTCCAGGGCTTTGTTCTGGGCTCTCTCCTTTGGAAGAGAGGTTACGACAGCCTCTTATAGCAAGACTACTGGCCCTGGGTGAACCTAATTTCCTTTTGATATATTTTGCGACTATTATTACAGCAAACAATACCAAACTACAAAACAAAATTGACACATGCGATGTTATAGCAGACTGGCTTAGAGACCACAGACTGACACGCGCATCTGAAAAAATTGGACTACTAATACTCAGTAAAAACAGAACACGGAGTCATCAAAGAAGACATAAGAGGCCCTACAATAAAATCGGACAAATCAATTAAACAGAAGTTATCAGAGGCGGTTCCTTTTCTGGCTGAAGACACGTCACCTACTCTAAAATAAGCTAGCAAAGACAAACGGCTTAAACAATTGGAAAACACTGCTAGCTTCTGTGGCAAAGTTGAAGGTTTTATAGTACCAGAGTTGCCACCACAGTCTAGCTTAATATACCTGCAGTGCTCAAAGAAAATTAGGATCCAGAGTAGACGACATTTTCAGGTCAGTATTGCCAGACGCAGCACACACAGTATGACGACTAATACCTTGAAAGCTACAGAACTATATGATTCACAACCAACACCGAAAAATAACTCGTTTGAAAAAGTCTTTGCCCAAATAGTAAAATAGCCTAATCCCGCGAAACGTACTGGACTATTCCGAAAAGCTTAATTAGAAATATACTCAACTGGTATAATAGAAAATATAACCAAATCTTCTTCTATATAGTACAACTTCTCATGAGCCACAGCTTCTTTAAACTTATCAAGAAGAAACTGCGGAGGGTACCTACTTAATGTGGTCCCTATAGAATAAAGTCAGAAGACATCGCTTAACACATTTTCTGGCTGCATGCAGCTTTTGGAGAACCTCGCAGAGTCTTCAAATTGAAGCCATCCCCGGAAATGTTTATTACCCGTTCTCAGTGGATCATTTTCGTATCTTACATAGTTTTTTTCCTCCGGGAAAAAAGGACTGATGGAAACCATTTCTTTTCTGGCTCTCGTCTTTACAGGGAACAATAAAAGAAGCGCGGAGAGTGGTAGAGTTTCAGTGGATAGAACTTCTCAATGCAGTTGGATTGTAACACTACGAAGGAGTTCCAGATACCCCGATTAGGCTAAGTCAATAGTACATAAAGCGTTCAGCCACTGGCAATGGCTTTTAAAAAAAATATATAGAAAACCTAACTTTTGCTTAATCGTTCAAGTAGCTACTTGTATGTAGGCATGGAATCTTTAGGTCTTTGTATGGCTTTATTTAGAACATGTAGACCTGAAGGTACTAACTGATCTCCAGGATGACGTACGTCTACAAATGGAAGATTTTCACGCAATGCACTATTGCCTCTGTAGAGATCGTTGGCATGGTGCGTGGAGGTTGTTGGATTGATCTTGTCTTTTTTACTGCTACAGATTTTCACATGCTATAGAAGCTGACCTAGTACCTCAAAAGTGTCTTTATATTTGTCCTGTATACGAGGCTACCCAACCATTGTCTCTGTAATCACCTTGCTCGAGACCTGCTTTAGTTTCAGTTCCAGGCAAGTGTTCTCGATTGATGAACGTCCACCGATATCTCACTCTTGTCAGTTCGTGCAGTATTCTCCTTACTATATCAGACCTCAGACGGCTAATTTCTTCGACTGTCGGTTTCCCGGTGTGCTACCGATCCCTTTCTATGACTTGCCAGGCTTCGTATATTTGTTCGGCTCGCATCACTAATTCAATTGTAACCTTTTATGAAAAACGATTCTCTAATCATTGGGAGGCGAGTCATGGAACTAACTTGTCCATTAGCATCTCCCTCACTGTCACTATATGCATAGCGCTTCGTCCGCTGAGACGTCTTTGAAATATGACATTCCTGTAATATTTGTTCATTCTTGTGCATTCATATATTTTGTTAGTGTTGCGCGTGGGTCGTCTCCCGTTTGGCGGGCGTTTATTAATAGCCATATCTTTACTGAAATCTAAGAATATGCGGTATGTGTCCCCAAAGACTGACTTGAAGTGGGTAATTAGCTACGAGCTTTCGTTACGTGCGTCATTTATGAGCACGTAATCTGTTCAATATTCCACAACAATTGTTCAATTTCTACACGTGTTGCTATTGCTCATCGGTCTTAAAGCGTATTTTCGTCGCTCTTCTTTGTTCTCTGTCGTCACTTTAGGATAAAGTGTCAATACACCGTTTTGTTCTCGTACCACGGTTTTCCTTCTCATTTCTTTTGGGTTATTACTTCCAGCCCTCTAAATTTAAGTTATTATTATCATAATACACCTTATCTGCTTTCTGATATCTGAAGTTTATCTGCTTAGGTAAAGTGTTAGCAACATAAGTAGCGACAATTCAAGTTCGGTCGTTTAACCTGAATGAGCTATTCGATGGCGGTTCATTTGAAAAAATCGTATAAAACAATTTGTACGATAAAATATTGCTCTTTAACTATTGTTGATTCTGCATTGGAACAAACATTGGCAGCGCAATGACGAAATAGTCGCGCGTAATATAGAGGGACAAACACGAAGCATTTGATTCTTTTAGGCTGCACCAACCCAGTCGTATCTAAGGAAATCATCTGGATCAACTAGAGCTTGTGCAGTACATGCGTGCAGTTTATGTGTGTAAGTGTGGCGTCTACCGGTACAGGCAAAAAATATTGTGAGTGCTTCTTGGGTCTTGCCATGGGTCGTCGCGAATTTATTGTACAATAAATACGGCGCAAGGAGTTTTTTGCGCTTCTTGTGTGTATAAGACGCACAATTCCAAAGAGTTCTTTGAAGGACAAGTTATTGAAGCACATTTGTTGCTTGTGGCGATTTTGATGATCGATCTTTTCAATTAGATCTTGGCTAATAACAGTTGTATTAACTCATTATTAGATAACACTTTGTTTTGCTGCGAGAGAACAGTTGGTTTAAGCAGTTATGTTTAATTAATAGTACATTAATAGAGCAATTAATAATAAAACATGATGATATTTATTTATGAAGAAATACACGTACCAGAGCGAATGGCTATAAAAAGCTCGTTTCTGTTAGCCATTTATAAAGCTAAACCGGTCCGCTTCTATTGGCAGCGGTAGGATGCCGTTTGATGGAATACCTAACGGCGGTATTGGACGTGAAACTAGAAACATAAAGGTAGCGGTAGGATATGCATTAGAGCAAGTGAGTACGTACGCGGCTGCGGCGTCTGCTGCCCGACAAGAGAATACATCCCTTCCTACTCTGCCGTTGGAATAAGGTATAGATCAACCCCACTGTGCAGAGCGCATAGCTGACGTAAAACAATTCACACGCATGTGTATGTCAAAGCAGAAATAGAGTGTCGGACTACAAGGCTTACCCGTGATGGATTCAAGTTCGATTTCCTAGGCTAAAACGACAGCTATAAAGCCAAAGCAGAAGCTCTACATCATGCTGCTTACCAGAAATAGACAGGGTACAGAAATTCGGGTTTTCTTGAAACCAAAACTACAAGCAACGCTATAGACCGATGAACCTCAAAAAGTTCGGAAAAGTCTTCATTTCTTCAGCAAAGCTTTTTAATTGACCCGAAAGGATCTATCGGCACTGAAAATGTACAACTACTTACGAGTGACCACGATGGGATCGATCGCAGTGCTATTCAGAACAAACAAACAAAGGAGGCTATTTCAAGATGTCGATAAGGAAGCAGAAACGCTGCTATCGACGAATGTATGCCTCAAATTGGAACTGATAATGATTCAGTAAGACAGAAACCGCCTGGAAACTCTTATCTAGAAATACAAGTACGTATTTGGGGCCAATTGCTACAACCGGCCAAATTCCATATTAAAAAAAGGGCTAGAAGTGCCTAGGAACAACCGCGGACCCCGCACTCCTAAGCTATCGTTGATCAAGTCAAAGACAGGGAGTCAACTAAAAGGCGTACCGATCCACAGATAAATGGGTGTCAAATCTTGTCGCTGTACATCAATATAAACATTTGTTACGAATTATTTAGACTTACACGTACGAAATAAGATTATACCCTAAGTACGGTACCCGATGCTTATGTTAATTAACGCACTGAGTCGTCTCAGCAAAGCAAAAATAGTCTCGGTAATATATGCTAGGATCATGTTTTATCAAATGGTAGAAAATCTGAAAAGTTGTGACTACATTTTGGACCCAAATACCAATACTGCATAATATTGCAGGGAATAGTTTCAAAACACGAGAAGTGTTAGAGGGCATAAGTACGAGCCCACCAAAGGCTCACTAATACGGCCATAGTAGCGGAGGATACAATAGGAAAACACTAGTTCGCGCAGTTGAAGACCATCATCGGAGCCAAGAATGTGTGGGCATCATGAGCTACCTCGGATGTGTCAATTACCTGCTACCTTTCATAACAAGCTTATCACCATTGACAAAGCCCTTATGTAGACTCATACGAAAACAATATGAATACTATTAACAAAACCAACAACAACAGGTTTTCAAAGCAATCAAAACGAACCTTGTAGAAACGCCCACCTTATCGTACTTCAGTAATGAAAAACTTATATAACTTAAACGGATATATAGTTTAACGGGTGTACTAATACGAGATGGAAAACCAATAGTTTACAGGTCTTATTTATTAAATGCAACCGGCAAAATAAACAAGCTTTCATAAAAAATGTATTTAGCAACATTCATTACCTGTAAAAAGTATATCAGTTTATGCAATAATGTCATGCAACTTGTCACAAACCACTGGAAAGCGTATTTTCAAAAGCTTTAGACTCTTGTCTAAAACGACATCAACGGGTGCATTTTAAACGTAATGTACAACTTAATGTTGAAATACATAACCAAGAAGAAGCAATCTCATCGCTGACCCCCTAAGGAAAGATACCTCAAAGGTGATCACACGAATAGAGATTCAGATCTTCTGATAGAACACGTAAAGAAAATGATACTACAGAGTTTAACACTGTAAAAATTGTCAAACACAATTCAGAACAGTTAGCCGAGTAACGAAAAAGGAATTCCAGTAAAGGTTCGTTTTCGTATCGAGAGTATCTGCGATGTACTAATTCTCGACCAGGATTGAGCAGTAATCGTTCTATCAAAGCTTAGAGCACAATCACGCACACAATCCATGTACTGTCCTGTGAAAGACACTATATTCCGGCTAAGAATTAAGAATGATATGAAAGACTAAATAAATCGCTGCAAAGTTTGCTAAACTTTGCAGCGATTTATTTAGTTATTAATTCAACCTGAACCACTTACAATAAATAAAGCTCTTATCCCACAGTGGCCACGACAGATAATACATCAAAACATGTTCATGTGCGATTTATCTGGCTAGTGTAGATGAATATAGTTAATATTTCAAATTAGAAAAAAATTACTGTGTAGCACTACAAAAAGACACATAATTAATTAGACAAGCGTTTACTCCGAAAGGTATGGAAGGCCGAGCGAAACCAACCCGGTTTCCCACCAAAAATTTACCTCAGAAGAGTTTAAAGATTGTTGTTCTAACTGCCTTCTCCCGAATATCATAATCGCACTCCACCATTATCAGTCACACGGGAGCTTAAACATTAAGCTTACTAAACTAATAATAAAAAAAGTTGAAAAGAAAAAGTAGCGAATATGGCACTATTAGAGTAACGAGTCACGGAGCAAGCAAATAGCCTCTCATCAGCAGAAGAATTTTCTGGACGCATTACGGCCGCGTTACTTCCAGCCAAAGACCATAAATTGGGAATGGCTTACACAAACCACTTAAAAATGTCAACAAACGGCGAAAATAGGGCACGATTATGACATTAGAGAACTCAACCCGACTGTGCTCGGACAATGGGTTAGAGTACAGCCTATAGCCTTACATGAATAGACAATAAATCGATGCTCTGAACACGTCAGATTGAAGACATACAAAATTTGTACAGACAATGGAAACGGAGTAATCGAAAATATACGACATCCCATCGTGATGCCTGCTGCGTTTAACAAAGGTGATAAAATAGATATTTCAGTGTGATCATCAGAAATTGCATCGACTTAACAAAAGGCAACAGGATCCCAAACACGGTCGAGAACCAGTCAAATAAAGCAGAAGTTGTTAAACATATCGACCCCCTAGGACTGGCTTCTAAAGAATACAGAACACCAATTTCATCATTCCGCATACTCGTACGTTTCGGTTATCTGTGGCAACAAATATGGTGGTAACCGCGCAGCCAAAATACCCGACAAGGGTGATAGCGGCACAATAGTGATCACAAACTCAAAATCCACGCCTTTATAACAAGCAGTCGAGTGCCGAGCGAAATCAGAATTATTGTAATGATCCGATATAAGCAAACGCACGAACTAAACCGAGGAAGACTGCCTATGGGAACGAACGGCGCATGCACGGTACGTACAGCTAGCCATATCAGCACAAAAGGACCCGGCTGAATGGACTGCGGAGCAAAGTAGCAGCAAAAATGGATAAAGACAAAGTAATACCTACAGATGTACAGCATATGCGGTAAACAATGCATATACATTTTCATATTAATACTATAATGTAAATAGTTGGTGATAATGATGAAAATACACAATAATGAAGACAACAACTAATATAAACATACAAATGATCGCAAAACGTTTCTTTTGTCAATTGAACCTCTTGAGCTTATATAAGTTCTTATTGCAATCGGAACGCTAGTAACACAACGTCACCAGCTGTATGGCACACAAAATAATCTTAAAAAAAGATAAAAAAAATAGTCTTGTTTTTTTGTTATTGTGGTTCTTGCAAATATAAGTTGCACATATTTGGTAGCATAATTTATTGCAATATAGTGACAAAAGAATATGTTACGAGAAGAGGTTATTTAAAAAGTTCTCATCTGGGTGTACTGCTATAGAGCGCCACTTAGCAGTATATGTTTCTCAGTTTACTGCCAGTAATTTATTGGGCTAGTCACTAGACAACCTATATCGTCAATGTCTAGCATACTGACAGATAGAACACTAAATGCACAAACATCAAATGTCATATATTTTCTACTGTAAAATAAACAGGAGATCTTCGAAACATTTTAACGATAGAAACAGCGTTTATGCTCCGTGTTAGTTCACGAAGCATCGTTAGGCTCATTACATGAGACCGTTTATGTCAGCCTCGTCCATCATTTGCTTTTTGCCTCGTTTAAATAAGCTCGTTTGTGGCGGTTTAATTACACCTTGTGTAGCACTAGATAGTGGAAACTTTTATGGAGTAAGTATACGAACGCTTCTCTCTGTAGGGGCTCGGCTAACCGGAATGGTTCTGTTGTCACTTGAGGTCGAAAGAACGGATGTTCGAATGGTTCGCGTGTACTAAACGAACATTACTGTATGGGCTAAGGCTTGAGCGCAAATTCATCGTGCTCCTGGCTACCACGAAATCAGATACTTTGGTGAAGTTCAGTGTGCTAGCCGACGTCAATTTCTACGCGGAGTTAACTCAAGTCGTGCGAAACTATACGTCGGAGAAACCTGTTAGCCGCCTCCGGAAGCGAGCTCAGCAATGAAGAAATGCCAGATGCTGTCACTGTTCTGATAATGGACAGAACGCGCAGCGTCCGCAGGTAAAAACTGAGGTTGTTAAAAACAACACAAATTAAAATGGCAGGCCCCAGTTATGTCAGGACTGTCAAGTTTGGAAGTCGTAGTGAGAATTCAGCGATCCAAGTATCTGCCGTTTAAAATACCACCCTTAATGCATTGGCTAACCAGTTCACTGAAGCTGCGCTTATACCGTTGATACGGGAAAAATGGAAGGTTTATGGATATTCCTTCTTTTTGCACCAAAAAGCCAGTCGGCTCTTCGTCTTTTAGCAAAGTTTACCTAAAAGAAATGGGAAATATCTCGGACTGATAGCGCGTAAGTAAGTACATAGTTGTCACATCAGCTGGCTAGACCAGGGGTCTATGAATTCATCGTTGGAAGAAAGCGGAAATTATAGCAAGCACTGCCACCACAACAGGATGTGCTTCGGGACAATACAAGGCATGTTTGGTTGGTCCCGTCATTGCGGATGAGTATAAGACATTCCATACAGTATTGGAAGTTATATATTTCATTAGCCAACTTTGGAAACGACGGAATACCGCGGACAACCGCATAAAGGTGGACAACATGAGCTCCAGTCAAACCTTCTAAGCTCTAAGAGGATATGAGACGTGGCATGAACAGTTCATGTTGAGGTGTCCATATAAGGAGTATGAAGTTTGTCTTTTCAATAGTGACGATGGTGGGATTTATGGAATTCATAGAAATAACGTATGTTAACGATTCCATTGGATAGACTACTTTTTTGTTCAGTAGGTAGTAATGAAAATCGTGTTTACCTATGGCTCTAAGTAAGCTTTTTACTTCACATTGTAACTGATGAATATAAATGTATATAATAATAGCAGTACGTCAGGTGATGGCCCACATACTCTCTGGATTTTTTTTCTGAGAATTAGCATACTACTTTATTACTATACTATACTACTGTCAATAACTTCATAAACAACCCTTATGAGATGAAAAGAAAAATTTGAAATCAGTTCATTAAGCTTTATTGGCCAGAAAAAAGTTTGGACGCTAAACGAAGTAAGTCGTTAAAGCGCAGTAGGACCATATCTATACTGTCAATGCAATGTGTCATCATGAGTTAACAATGAGGTAAAAAAAACTTTGTCAGCCCCAACAGGCCGTTGTAGGTAAGAAAATCTTTCACCTTATTCTTTCATTTTTTAACTGGAAAAGCGGTTCGAAATAATGAGTTAGGGAGAAGTCTAAATTTGAAAAGAATCTAAGAAGTAGCTACAGCTTTGTTGTGTAGTTGCTGTTTAACCAAATACCAATAAGAAAGTTTCATAACTCGTTTTCTGCTAATTTCCCAGTGATAACGCAGAGAAGCACAGAGTCCTGCTAAAAACTTATTCCCTTCACCGAAGGACTCAACATACCTTATCCTTCTTACTAAGCCTTCCCTTTTTCCTTCGCATCATGCAAGATTCACGCAAGACCATACGGCGGCTATGTTCGCTTCGCTACGCAGCATTTGATTAGCATAATGGCTTCCATAATTCTCGCCTCGTCTGAACGTCTCGCTACGTTTTGCAACTCAACCAAGGACACACATAAGCGAAGTGAGTCTAGTACTTGCGTCCCCCTTGAGGAAAGACTGCAACGTGTGTAACCGCCTTAGGACCCTTCAAGATTTTGCGGACTATATCTCATCATCAATATAATTATAGTCACCATCAGCACCAACAGCAGCATCGTGTAAATCGTTGTCAGATCAGGTGACGTGTAACTAAGTATGATGAACTATGGCATACTTAACCAATATTATTATTATAATAAGTATTGTTCGAAACTGTACAAAATATTTAAAAAGGATTACAATAGCAAAGCGTTTGATTTAACTAAAAGAGAATGCTTTAATAAATGCTGAGCTATAAGCTTATATATATAGAAGCAACAGAGGCCATGAATTGACATAGATACCCGACATTTGGCAACGATTGAACAAATGGATAAAATTTTTTTTGTAAAAATTAGACCTTATATAAGTAACACCTTTGTACCAGGGCCAGTTTTGATTATATTTACGACAAAACCAAGTGATCGATTATAATCTAATTTAAAAAAACTATGCTTTTACAAAATTAAGTAAGTCGCCTTTCCGAAAAAAAAAAAAAAACTTTAGTTTTTGTAGATCCGCTGACGAGGTTTGACCTCACGAACAAAATAACTTGACAATTTCAAAATTCGCGTTTTATAATTTGTATATATTTGTGTACATAGTTCTTTAACCCTTTGTAGTTTGAACCTACCTTTTCATCGTGCACAGATCAGGACTTGAGTTACAAGATGCAATTAAACAAGCCAATCTGGTTCTGCTAAGTATCTCGATTAGACAGCATGAACTTCTGCGGTGAATGATTTCTGTAGACCAAGTATACTAAGACCTCTAAATTAAATATTTTTCTTATGCTTTACTTCTAGAACTATTCTTAAGCGAAACAAGCCTCTCGTATATATTTGACGGTCATATTGATTCAATATGACTATGATTATTATGTTTAGAGTGATTATACCTTCGATTGAGTACCTAAATCAGTAACCATCAATTTTCAATAGATTCTTTGATCTGTAAATATTGTCACTTTTTAATAGCAACAATGCGTCAAGCGCTATCTGTAGGTGTAAACTACTTAAGGTGTCGTTCAGATACGTTACATACCAAACTTTGCAACGGAATTAAACTTTGACCTCATAACAAGCCAAAGTCCCAAAAAAGCCCAAAAAATTCAAGAGGTGCAAGAAAAACAAAAAGGTTAACTGGCAGAACCTATGCGGATAACCTAAATGGCAACTGATATCCTTTTCTCTAAAACGGCTGTTCATATCGGTAGTCAAATTATAGATGTACTAAAACGATTGCTTGAACCATCTTGATGAGTTTTCGAACGCTTCAAATCTAAACTGTATTGAGGATCCTCCGGTTTGACTCAGGAAAATCTTCCTTGGATTTTTCATAAGCTGCATGAAAACTGGCAATGGCCTAAACTGTTGATTTCGGGCAAAAGGAAGGTTTTTAATTTTGATAGAGCATTCGCGGAAAAAATGTACAGTAGTTGATCTTCGCTCAAATCCCGAACACTACGCACTGTGGTTCGCCATCATGGATTCGCTGCTTTGCGTTAGCAGACTACCACAGACACCTTGTGACTAATAATCCGTTGGAATACATCGTGATTTGAACGCATCATTCATTACATATATAGTTATGATCAAGAATGTAATCAATTGACAGCTGCTAGTTCGAGTGCAGTCAGAATAGAAAAAGGCCCTAGTCAAAGATCGATGCATTTTCATCCAATAGCCTAGTCCTTCACAATATGTTAGCCTGGACCAAAATTATTTTTAGTGAAAATCTACAACGGTTGAAATAAATGAACAGAGTGACAAAACCACGATTATGGCATTAAAGCGCCAGTTTCTTGGTCACTGAAACTAAACTTAAAATAGTGCTGTAGCATCTTCAGCAAAACCAAAGCGCATGTCCGTTTCCTGCTAAGACACAGGTATCCCCAGGGGGAAGCCAGGAGGACCAATTACGATGAAATCATACATTTACAAACCCCCTATTAAACATACTCGTCTGGTGCTTAGCTCTCTATCTGGAACACAGCAGTGCGCTACTCGGTGAATAGAATGGGATGCTACTGGCCAGAGCGACACAGACGGCCCGTGAGGTATTCGTGGAGCCAGTAGAGAAGACTTTAAACAATCGTTGTCAGTCCTTTTAGTCAGTGTTCGTTAATTCCAAGATAGCGTTTAACTTTACGTCAAAATTTCTCGTATCAACCAAACTCGCACAGTAGGGCGTACAACTAAAATTTTGAATCTGTTAAAATTTATCCTTAAGAGAAATCTGAGTAGATTGGCTTACGGTGTCGCAGAAATAAGCGTTGCCGGCAGCGTTCCCTTAAGGGGACAACTTAAACTCATCGCGTTTCTCTGTGCTTATGAGCGATCTTCCCGTGCACACCCAGGAGCGACACTTGGTTGTGAGGATGGTCCTATATGCTAATAACTTTGTAACGCCTACCAACAACAGACGCTCGCAACTTTGGACAATTGTCATAGAAAAATTCAGAATAAATAAGGTCAAAACTGAAGCCATACAATTTAAAGACGCGGAGAGATAACAAAGTGATTGATTCTGCTCGGGTGTTGCTCATTTAAAAACGTTAAGGAATCCTCATACTTAAACCTGACAGTGACCACGACAAGCAAGTCTTTCGCGGACCATATTAAGGAGAGATCGAATTGCGATGATGGTGGCAACTGCAATAAGAAAGTTTAAGAAACCACCACTAATAACGGTTTTTATCATGTTTAACCTGAAAATCATGCCAATCACCGTTTACGAAAGCTCAGTCATTCCAGGAAAGCTGTGTTTGTGAAATTTGACAACATTAGACAAGATGTTGACAAGATGATGATGTAGACAAGACAGTGTTTCGAAAATTAGTGCTAGCCCTTCATACAATGACTTATAACAATTTAAAGATGTTTTCCACTTTGTACTAAAGCATGTAGCAGGTTCACTGCAAGTTAACAACAAAAGATAGCGGAAGCTGACCCGTAATTTCCTTTAATGTCCACAATGGTCGATAAAAAGCGCAAAGGCCCAAGCAGAGCCAATAGTTTATAGGTTTATGAGTTCCACTATCTGATATGCGGGTCATAGGGGCAAATTGCTTGCATGTGTCAATTTCGCATTATTCGACATTATAAATTGATCACCAGCGCTCATAGACAACGCAAATTGTTTTGCATTTTTCGTTGAAATTACTGGTTACTCAGATGACAATCACCTCTCGAAAGGAACTAAAGTTGTCTTCGCGAATAGCAAATAAATGCCGTGCGAACCAAGAGAAAAAGGCTGATTTACTCTAAAGACGATTAAAGGATGACATTTCTGCAACATATGTCCTACCACCAAAAACAGATTTTTGGAAATATTTGTACTGCACTGAATAATCGCTTTACCGTCATAAACTGGAGTCTGGTATCATAATATTAGTAAATACGTTGGTTTATACTGTTTATGCTAACATGAATGTATGAAATTAAAACCTTTGGCTTTGCCCAAGTAAGGTGTAAGAAACCTTGTATCAGATAAAAACAATCGCAGTGACTCAAAATAATACCAGAATATAAATTTTAGCAATCCGATTTTAATCGCACTTGAAGGATGGGGTGTGTCAATCTTTATATTTAGATCTCAAAGCTGCAAATCAATGAAGTGAGCATCGATAATGATGTCCACCCCTGATGGTCATCATTGCCATTAAGTTTTATCTACCTTTTAGGACCATGTCTCTGATCTGAATAACTTGCAAAAGACTGTAGCTATGAAGTTCCCTGAAAAGATCCATTTGCCTCCGAAGACATACTCTGACTTGGTGAAAGCATTGTCCAGTACATCAATTCTTGATTATTACTTATTTAACAGTTACCTTACCACTGAACGGACATTTTAGAGAGCATGTCTTGCAAAGGACGTTGAAGGCTTTAATAGCAGCCGCAACAACTGACGGCCCAAGTGAGTTCTCGCGTAAAACGGCGCTGGTTCGCTTTTATTAGTGTGTCATATGGATTACGGCTTGTATAAGACCATCTTACTTCCAATCAATTTCATGTCTTCAATTGCGTGAACCCAGATCTTTTTTCTTGTCATGGGTCTTGACGTCTCTGCGAGAAACAGACCGGTCTTTATACTAGATTTGTCGGGAAGCTAAGGATCAAAAAGTCTAGTTTCCTTTAAATCACACTAATCATTAGTTATTTTATCTTGAGCGTCCTTAAAAAAAATGGAAGGAAATGCTGGTCGCAAGTAAAGCCCCTTCATTTCACCCCGTGAGACGGAAAGCAGTTTGACCAGAAGCGTTAATAGAATGCACAAAGAGCTGATGCCTGACATGAATGCGCCTTGAAATAGGCATGCAGTGAAACGAGCCAGAAAGAAACTCCGATCACTTTACGCGGTTTTAACCGAATATTGTTGGCCAAGAAGTTCAATGACAAGAGTCCCATAGGGTTCTATCTTGAGCAGTATTCTCTGAATATCACGAACGGATTGAATGGATTTAGAAGATCAAGAGCACGGACCTTCAAGTTCGAGCGGACCACCACTATGCGGGCAAGGACTTTTCTAAAGTGTCCGCCGACAGAGTCTTTCGTTTGATGTCAATTGGATGTACCTTGCTATAGAGGGGAGTGAAACAGTACTATTTATATGTAGATGGTTCCGCGAGCATAAAGAGAAGAAAAATATAGAAGAATTCGCTTAAAAAAACGCAGCGCATAGGACCGTGTCGAACTATACAAGTTTACTAAACAATCTGTACTCCTACTGCACTACTGACAGGAACCCCACTGTAGAACCCAAAGTTAAAATCAGTAAGTGCAAAGATAAAAGCTGCGACGAAAGCCTGTTATGCGAAACTGGTGGGAGGCATGGTCTGCCATTTCTAGAGACGAACGAAGTGCCTACTTCCGAGATCTAACTCGAAAAATTTGGTCACATGCTCGACAAACAGGAAGGCAAATTAGTTATCACCGATTAATATTCAGGTTATTACATTTACATAGACTTTCACCTTGGTCCGAATGTATAGGATAACGCTTGGTATACCCCGTAGACTTGTCCTGCTGTCGAACCAGTAAGGAAAAGCCGAGGGGCACAGTCAACTGGAAACGGATAGAAAAACGAGACACTAGAACCAAAAATTTAAGAGAATGCTTTCCAGAAAGCTTACTTTAGCAGGGTTATCTTAGATACTACTGCTCACTGTGAATTTGACAGCGATCACGATGCTTACTGTCAAACGAAATCTCCGTACCAGAAGATCCGCAAGAGAAGGGCACAGATTTCGAACAATCTAGCTCCATGCCATGAAGTTTAAGGACCCTTATAAAGGGTGACGCTACATGAGATGACTTAGATTTACCGGCAGGTCCAAACTACGAGCAGAATGGTAACGGGTCAAGCTTCGAGTTAGGCTTGATCGAAGGCGAGAAACCTGTTATAAACGCTTCCGATCACTGGTTTCTTTTGACATCTACTTCTGCTACCCTTAGCCCGTGGAACCATGAACTGAACATCCAGGCTGTTTGAGAGACGTATAAAGGCATACGTTGTGTCACTCGTTAACCATCTCGGCGAACTAAGTTCAGCTGTTGGTGGGAACCCGCATTATCCTGGAAGTGAAAGTATCGTACTTTTCTAGCTGTGTATATAAAGCATAAAGTCTATCGCTCAAAAAACTAGTCGTTATAAGAGGTGAAGCAGAGGTTTGACTTAGAAAACAGAAGCAAACAAAACGAACAATTCTATCGATTGGAGGCAATGACCAACTTAGTGGACAAAGGACAGTCGAGGAAGCAATGGACATGCCAGAACTCAATTCGTAGTTCATTAATCTCACCACATTCAGGTACTCCACACTTCATAACAAGCAGAACGTCCCCTTTAAATGGGTCAGTACGTTAACAGAAAATGCGTAATGGATTATGCCGATTCCAATATCACAGTGACTATCTATATGTTGTAAGCATATACTATCTAGAATTTAGGAACAGGTGTGATAAATGTATTATATTTTTCGCCTCGGCAGAACAAAGCTGTATACGAAATACCACTCGTTTAGTCGTTCACTCCCGTTCGTTTTCAAAAATTTTTACCACTGTTATTCTCATCGTCCTTTCTTCTGATAGGCTTTGATTGCGACAAGAGTTAGTAGAAGATTGTAGATTAACCATAAAAACTTTACCAGCAAATTACGAGCCGATTCGAACTGCTGTGCTTATCAGCAGAGTCATCTCCACCGATGTGGAATCAGACCGTTCGCATTCTCCGGAGCGAAATGAATTATAAGTTGGAATCGAAAAGTTGGAAACTAACAAAGGCAGGCTTATAGCGTTCAGACTCCTGTGCATATGTTCTCGTAAGAGGTGTATTGAGTGCATTAGATTCAGCCTGTAGAGTAGAATGCTTTCCGATATATAAAACAGAAATGCTGACGCAGCGCTATTGCGTGTCGGCTCACCACCGAATACTTTGTTTCCACCAAACGGTATTAATCAGAAGGAGTTCACAACTTCAATTCAAAGATATGGCACAAATCTCTTCGTTCGTCGATGGTAGAATAATCCGAATGGGCTAGTATGTGACAGTCCAGTTTTGTATATCAATTGTGCATTCTTTTATCGAATGGAATTATATATGAAAAGCTCCTTACACTATTCTCAGCTATTTGATATTCGATCCTGCGATAAATAAACGTTGTGATTAGATAAAAAACGTAAACGGTTGTGTGGCGGGCATATACTGTGCATTATGCGAAGACTAATAGTTTTAGATAACGGAGTAGCCGTGAAGTCAGTGTGGAAAATGGAGAAAATGAAGCCACTATTCTTCCTAGCAAGACGAATATGAGAATGACACAGCGGGAGATATTTATAACTAAAGGAGGGTTCTTAGACGTAAATGCAGACTACGAACCTAATGTAGAAACCGACTTACAAATGACACGCAATGATGAAAAGTTTACTTAAAAGGACAGTGAGTCAGCTGTGTTTTGTTGATTCGGACTGTGATCGTTTAAAAGATATGGCTTTGTTCAATTTACACCGGTGCGCAAAATATGATCGCATTCTACAGAATCAAAAGCGCGTCAATGCTTTTACAAGCGAGCACGCAGAATGTTAGCCAACGGAATCAGTATTACATTTCTGAGACTTTTAGTCGACAGCCACATTGTCTTCGCACCAGTGCGGTTTTGCAATCAGTAAAATTTTCCGAAACGAACCGAAAGGTCAAAAAGATCTTTCCGAAAATAACAAGTCGGCCGTTTACACCAAAATATGTTACGCATTCATAGTAGAATTGGATACATGAAAGGAAAGCTGAAACAAATAAGGCGAAATTGTGAGTTATGTTATTGAAAGAGTCATTAAAAAATGTATGCGACGAAAACTAGCCGTAAGAGTTTATTGGATACTTTAACAGCAACAGTGATTCGTATTATAAAGCACAAATAATCATTTCCAGTTTTTATTATATTTGTGTTATCTCCGTGTTGTATATACGTAAATACATAGATAGTATTTTAAGAAGAGTTTGAAGCAGATATTTTAAGAAGAGCATGAAGAGTTTCTGACCCTGGCAGGTGCGTTCGCTCCCTGTTGCGCCAATGGGCGACCTAATATCCCACCATACACATTTATTGACATGCTGCATCCCTCGCTTCACTGTTCTTACCCCTGATGGCTACTGCTTCATTATCTGAATGCCATCTTTTTTAAGGCTGACTGTTCAAGGAAAAAGTAGGTTGAAATGCGTGCCAGTATCTCCACTTTGTTTTCAGCATATCAAATCTAAAAATGATTGAATACACTACGAAACAAAACGCTCCGGACGCTGGTCGTTACTGGCCGAATTAATGCATATAATCAGATCTTCTAATGGAAAGTACGACATTGAAAAAATGTAACTGTGGTAAACACTACTAAGGCTAGACACCCATAAGCTTAAGAGTATTACATTATATTATATTGTATTACCCACTAAGAACATTGCAAAAACAACGAGATTAGTATACCTTGCTGATTTGAAATATCTATTTAATAATCATTTAGTTGTTTAAATATGTTCTTAAAGGAAGACCTTCGTATATGTATTATGTTTATAATCTTGTGGGCGTATTTCAAATTAATTGCTCTTTTCAAAAACAACAGCTTAAGCAACCAAGCAGATTTCATGAAACATGTATCATGATGAGAACTCAGTCATCGCAAACAATGCTTACGTGTATCATAATAATCTAATAAAACAAAAATATATCCGTTTGTTTGTCCTAACGAAAAATCCATCGTTTGAATCACCGTACCAACTTGTACGGTGGTATATGCGACACTACAGACTCACTGTCATGATTTGACAAAGGCTCAGGATAAGAAATCTGAATGAGGACATAAAATATGTCACCATTTATATTTCTTTTATTGAATCTCAAAAAACTGCTGGGCGTAGGTAATATCTCTGGCAGTTCTAAGAATATTCGTCTATTAATTGATCCGATCTCCATACGATAGCTAGCGAATATATTGTAATTATAATACATCCTAAGTTTGCGTTAAAATCTTAAACACATTTCTCAAATAAAACTTTGATGAATTTAAATGAGCAAATAAACAGGTTTTTAGTTTTAAATGAGCTTAACTCTGCTAAAAATACTTCTCTATTAACTCGTATGTTTGATATAATACTACTTACATGTATCGCAATTAAGTAAGTAACCATACGAGTATATGCTTTAGGGGGTAATTATAGCCGGCATTTATCTTATGCGCAGGGCGGCCTCTACAGAAAAATTATGGAAGCTCGGTAGGGGTTTTTTTTTTGTTAGAAGAGTAATCTTAGTGTGGATCCTAGACTGCATTTTTCGTAAATCTTCTAAAAAAACGTAGAAAAGGCCCCTAGCCAATACTACACAGCAATATGGAAATTTTGGAATCGGTGAGCTCGTACATACCAACATGGTCTTTGTCAAAGTCGTTGAAGTATTGCTTTAGTTACCCGAAGCTAGGATAGACACACATAGAAATTTTACCTATAATTATTTCTCAATCAATAGAAGATTCATTATTATACTAAGTAATGCATAGAATGTTCAATTTATGACAGAATAATGTTCTGTTGACTCCACTTAACAGATGCTTCTGCAAAGATTTTTCTCTTGAGGTGTTGAGGTGTGAGTGAATGCATTTAATTTCAAATCATCCACAACGTCCTTTATTGATTTTAAAGTATAATACTAATAGGTCGATTTTACGAGATTTTTCTTAAGTAAATGAATCCTCAGCCATTAGTTTGTCAACATCGCTCTAGCATCATGAAACGGTGTTACGATTGAAAATTCGAGCTTTTTAGACATGCTTCTTCCAATGGGTCTATTAAAATAAATGCCAGTTTACTAGAAAGGTCAGTAGACATGTCCTTGCATCTTGCACAAGGATGGTTTCATCACAAATGTTCAGTTACGAACACGCTGAACTATAGCTAAACGTACATAGCAGCATTTTAATAAATTTCTTAATGATTCATAGTCGGATTACGACCATCTTTCCGCAGCAGAATCACGCCTATGTATATATCCGTGTGTAGATAACGCTTGCCAGTAATTGTCAGTGACGAGAACACAGATAGTAGCACAATGCTAACAGGACTTTTTTAACACAGTATATAAAAAAAACAGATTTACTGGTAGGATTCATTTCGCATCACTGGTGGTGTTAATATAACACTTTAAGTAACACATCATCTGTGATAACTGCGTCTCAGCCATAGGGCTTGAAAAAACACATGAGACCCTACAAAATCAAGTTTATGCCATGAATAGGTATATGCGATCCTCATGTTTTGTTTTATAAAAATAGTAAGAAGAAAGGTGCTTGCCCCTAAACGATAAAATTATAAGCCAGTACAGATGGTTGCACAGGGTAACATGCAATAGCAAAATGAATTTGCTTTAGAGATGTCTGCCTTAACCATCATGCCGTTCATTACATAATACACTAATAGTAGTTCCCATAAAAGACGGAGCCATTACACTTTTAAAAAGTGGTGTGTGCTCATCTGACGTCTCGTAAGTGCTTTCTCCATACATTTTTATTTTGAACATCAAAAACTCCCTTTTTTATCAGGGTATATATGTTAGAGTAGCTATTTTAGATCCCACGGACTTTCCAACGATATACTTGTAGTGGATAACGTATTTGATGGCGGGTGGAATCACTTCAGTTAACCGATGCTTAACAAGCCCTATGCTTAAAAGATAAATATGGTCGTATAATCACACTAGTACAAAAATAAGAGCATTATTTGGATCATTATACAGGATTCAGTTGGCTCGGGCTTGTAAAACTATTCCTCCTCGTTTAACCGTTATAAATTCTTTAATTTATATTAATATTCTGTAATATATATCTGTAATGAACTTTCGTAGCCGGGTGTGCAATTAGCCGAATAAAACGTACCATCGTTTGTGAAAAACAAGGCTTGTAACACTCACTAATATAAATGGCGGCCACTATTCATTCCATTTCAAAAATAGAATCATTTGACTTTTTTGAGTCGTATGGGTATGCGCGGGGAAAGTTAGAGGTAGTGACGCAGTAATTCATCTTTTATGAACTAGAGTAAAAAGTATATTTTGATAAGTACGTAGATAATGGTGCCGAAATCGATAAATTTCAAATGAAAAAAATTTATCGTAAAAATGATAACGTTATGCAGAACCTGGGAATTCCACACGATTTCTATTAGTTTTTAATTTGAAATAGTTTTGTTCACAAATTACTTAGAAATCATTCCTCCAACACTGTTTAGCTATTCGATATTTTAAAAAACCTGCATGCGCTGCATTGATATTGACTGTGAGAAGGACGCAGGAATATTTATCGAGTTGTATTCTTTTGTTCTACAAACGACTTTAGCTCGAACAAAATTGCCCTACGACAATCTAGTGCCCCACTATCTGTTTTGGTGGTTATTGGCGAAAAAAAACTATTATATAATACAGTCGTTAAGCAACTGATAAAAATCTCACACATTATCAAATGTGACTCAAAATAGCCCTACGCCCGAACTAGGTATCTGGATGCGTTTTTTTTTATACAAGCTGCTTCGTCTTGTCCCGTCCATGAAGACATGAAGATGATTTGAGTTGTACAACAACCATCATACTGCTGGATAATAAAGGCGCTGTTGTGACCACAAATTATTTTGAAACGATCTCGGTGATTTTAATTGTTTTGTGACTAAGATAGCTCGTAATGGGATTACGATAAGGCCTCAGAAGAGCAGCGGGCTTCTATCACGAACGGAAATTGCTGCTGTATTGAAATACCCAGTTGAGAATATAACCCGAAAGGTAAAGGACAGGACGTTTCTATCCTCAAAGACTGGTACACAACGCAGTGTGAAAACATCATTATTTTAACCATGCTCCGAAAAAATCGATTTGTAACGATTTATCAACTGCGTCGGCGAGTGGCAAAGCGCGGAATCGTTTTCCTTTTTAATGATAGTACATGTGAAAAAACTGTTGCTGGAGACGCATTTTTAAGTCGCTATGGAAGCACTTAATGAAACTGATCTTTGCCCTCCCATTCTTGGCTGTGATCAGTGCTACAGCTCAGTTTTGCACGCTCTGAATACATTTTTGCGCCACCTTCCTTACGTTCGAGTCCTAGACCCAAACCTAGAATCGTGTACTCTCAAGTGGTAAGATGTTTGATCTTCTGTCCAATCTTGATTCGCTCGTTGACAATGTTGCGTGTTTTAGGTCGGATTCAAATAAAGTGAATTTCCAGGCCACGGCAGAATCAATACCAGTAGCGGTGATCCCCTCAGAGACGTACTTAGCCATATGGCATGGTGACTTGTCTTGCATGAACGCAGTTCCCGTCCCGAGATCATGGTAACACATGGAATAGCATTTTCACCTGATTTGCTTTACTGAATTTTCGTTTCTCTATATTCCGTTTAAAGATTACACAAGATTCGTGGGATCTTTCAATGGAACGTCGGTAGACATTTAGAGCATTGCTATTCAAAATTTAAAAAGTGATTCATCTTAAAGTTAAACCTTTTCGTACTCAGTTTGAAATGTCCAACCCGTGTAGAAGGCAATAAGCCTATTTGTATAAGCACTTCCGCTTAGCTAAGATCTTCTGGCTTGTTTCAAGTTGCTAAAACCTAAATACGGAAAGTACATCGGATATAAACAAAATGAGTGTATGCTGTTGAAAAAGCGTTACATATCGGTCTTTATTGTGTGGTTAGAGTCATCCTGTCTACTCATTGCGTTGTGCATAGTTTCCAATTTTTCATGATGATAGGCACACCTTGTTCTTCACTCTCCACTAAATTGGACACATACATTTTCACCTACTCAGTAATTTCTCCTCACGATCCCTTTGTTTGTATGAGTCCGGCTATTCGAGCCCACTGCTCATCTTTGAGTTTTTTTTTTTGCAATCTCTTTACGACTTAGCGCATGACCACAGCACCACTTTGTTTAAACTAATTTGTGATTATAACAACGTCGTTATTGATAACGTAATTATATAATGTTATCATGATAGGAGATATATAGATGAAAGCAACGATAATTTCTGTACTATGCGTCGAATCATTTATATGTCTCTATAAACAGGATAAGACGAAGTCGGGTATCCGAGTTGAATATTCGTACAGGCTCTGCTGAACATACATACCAGTGGATATCTCTCTTTCCAAAAATGCTTATCTAGCAACTGTGCTGCCACATGTGCTATCATTAGAAAGCAGAGAAAGAGGCAGACATGTAGTTATGCGGAGATAGAAACTCAGGGTGTGAAATTTCTAGGTAGCCTTACTTAATTAGTATTTTTTAAGTGAACAATCATCATGAACATTTGCCTATATTTATTATATATTCAGTATTCAATTCCTCATATTCATATATTCAGTATGAAAGTTGCTTCTGAATATATTATGAGATTTACCGTTGTCAAAAACATTTGAAGACAACGCACTTTTGCTCAAACAAATTTGCATTTGTGGAAAATAGATTCTATTTACAATGAACAACCCTGTTCTTATTAGAAATGCCAGGTATCAAGCAACAATAGTTAACCGATTGTTAGAAGTGATAACTTCCTTTCGTGAATGGCTGACCAAAAGGATGATTTGTTGAAACTGCCGCAGTAAAACAAAGTGCCGCGTAGTTCTGGTAAAATATTTCAAGTCATATGTCTGCTATTAGAAAGTTTCGGTACTTTTGAAAAAAAACTCCCTTTTAACTTACACTGGTCATTTGCTTCTAGTATACCGCCGAAAAGCGCTTTTATTGCTCTCAGAGAGGGTATTATGTTGTGACTGTAATTTGAATTAGCAAAGATCAATGTTCCAAATTGCAATACATTTTTGACAGGTTCCATCGAGGTTAAATCGCTGCTGAAACGGTCTTGGATATTTTACTTTTGTAGCAACACTATCGCTAAGGCGATTTGCTAAGTTCGAAATTCGAGAGGTTAGAGGATGCCCTTTGCTTTGGCAGACCGTGTTTGGCAACGATTATTTGACGATGACCAGCAAACAACTCGAGAAAAAGGTCGAAAAGATAGACGGCAATTTAACGACTTCGTGTTTCTTTGATTTACATGAATACTAGGAGCTAGAGTGCTCTTTGAACTCTGAATTTGACAACGAATAACGGCTCAACGCTGCATTTCAACATTTCGTCACGATGATCAACTTTCACACAGAATCGTCACCGCTCGTGGGAAGTAGTATTGTCATCATGAACTAGAGATCGGAGTGAGTCGCACCAGGAGAAGAGCCAAGGCTCACGGCCTAACCATATCTTCATCCAAAAAGTTGTCTTGCGTTTGGTGGGAGAGCGAGGGCCTGATTCAATAGGGGTTTCTCACGAATAAACCAAGCTATTCAAGAAAAAAACCCGAAAAACACGCGCCAGCTTATCCTGCTCTATAGTAATGTGAAGCCACATAAGGACATCGTTAAAGCTAGTTTCCTCGATTCCTCCATTATCGCTGGAATCTAATCTATGAAGTAGTCAATCGGAACAGTTTACAACGAATTGGAGGTTAAGATGGATTCCGCCTGAAGCCCCATTAAATTAAATAACGGCGTCATAAGACGCGATCAACGGAGGCCCCATATACTCGGAAACAATTTGGAAATGGTGCTGTACATGATAATAGGATCAGAACCATATCAAAAGCCTCACGTGGAGAAAACTGTAAAGATAGCCTTAACCACACAAAGCCTGAACAGGCTGTCGCCGATGTTCAAGGGATCGATGAAAGAACAAGGAAGACTGTTTGCCTCAGTGGAGCAGATTTTAATTCTTCATGCAACTAGTGTGGGCAAAAGCTATGTACTCGATAAGTAATACGAAAGGGACCTCGGAGAAACTATCTATTACCTGACCCGGTGCTTCACTAGCTACGGGTACTTCCAGTGATATTTTTATATGATAGGAAAGGAATCAAGAGGCTAGACACTTCAGCTTGAGTGAAGTTGGACTTTTTACGCAGCAAAGATTGTAAAGCAAAAAGAAGACAAACAAACAAGGTAACTGCGATAAGAGACCATTTCCAAGCTCAATGTTATGTGAAACAGAAGGTTTTTCTGATGTAGAAGTATTTTAGAAAAGTACCGACGCATGTCCTACCTAGGATATATCCTAGGGATAAGGAGGGTGTATATTTAGTGTCAATTTAGTTGATAATGCAATAAAAAAGAGTATATTAAGATTTCATGTTATAATTCAAGTTATAACAGTAAACTTCAAAAAGTAAGGATTCATGTCTATCAACGGAATACACACATTGATGTTTCTAAAAATGAAGCCAGGGAAATCGGCATTAGAGTGAAACTGTATGTAACAGAGGTAGGAAGAAAGTTTCGATGTAACAATTCAGTAAGCTCCAGAAGTAGCCAGAACCAACTTACGCAAAAAGATCAAGCGGAATAGAAGAAAGAAGTAGCAAGGTCTTGTGAAGAAGATGAAAGAAGGCACTCCATTGGGAAAAGACTGCGAGACGATCTAAAGTAAACTTGGTAGACGCCGTGCAAACTTTCAAATCAACTGATCAGCGAGAAGATCGAAAGCCTGTTTCTAAGGGATACTAAGGACTGAGAACTTATACTAAGATAATTCGTGGAAGTCGGTGGGAGAATAGTAGTGACGAAAACAGAAGGAAATAGACGGCCACCGCTTGGGGAATCAATCACCAGCAAACCTTTCGACTAATAACCAACAAACTCGTGGGAGGAGACCTTTTTCTAAAAGGACGGAAAGTTGCCAGCCTTCTACCTAGGCCAAAACCTGAAAGAATAGTTGGACAAGGTTTGAACTCTTCATAACAGCGGGCCACTTAAAGCCCACATCATGAGGAATAAAGAAAAAGATAGGGCATGTAGATGTTGAGTTTGTCGTGTCTACGCGTTTATCTGGGACTGGTCAGCTTTCTTAGTCATCGAACCGTTTCTTGAGCATACCGAAAGGAAATAAGAAAAGATTAAAGGCCACGTCTGTATTGTGGATATCGATACTCGATAAAATCAAACATGATTGTGGACACTCTCTGAAGGCGAATAAGATACTTTTATAGCCACGATGCAGTACATCTAGCTAGCAAAAAAAATCTAGCACTGAGCGGCATTGGGTGCGACGCCACTACAAAAATACCAGGAAGTCCCATCTTACCCACACTAGCAGTAAGCACAGTAGTTTATGCAGGCGACATTACGTTTGCAATCAGTAGATAACGGATACTAAATTTTTTATTCCATTCTGCTGTATAACACAGGTCTATATTCAGTGTATCTGCACAAAAACAAACAGTATCAGTTGTAGGTACCACTATTTATAGCAAAAGTAATACTTATCGGAAGACGTTCAAAATTCACTCAACCGACAAGGGACAACACTATTTTATTTAGAACCTCTTCATTTGAAAAACAGAATTGTTTTTAATAGCATGGTTTACACAGGGAGAATCTTTGCAGCTTGTCGTTGGCATGTTTTAGGAAGTTCGCCAGAATATAAGGTTAGGACGGAGACTACACTAGGAATGCCGAGGCCCTTACGTGAGTTTCGCTGTTCTCCCATTTGCCCCTCTCCGTTATGTTCTATGTCATTATAGCCTCTAACGGGTGCGCGTCCTCCGTCAGCTAATGACCTTCATCCATATGAAATCTACAGCGTGCGCAGCGTATGCTAAAGTTTCCAGGTTCGTCTATTAATATTTGATTTTAACTAGAAATCTTATCTCTAACCTTCTTGCAGATTTACAGCGCTTGTCTCAATCTCTGCTATGTACACACTCGTCATACCACAATTTTAAATTCCGATAATTTACGTGTTATTCCCAAATATCTGCTCGAAAATGTGCAGTTATAACTCGGTTAAACAAACAGTAGTGCGTTTCTGAAAGCAAGTCAAACGAATGTTTGGTAAGGGTTATGGACAAAACGTGGTAAGTGTTTTTAAGCTTGGATTAGGCACAGTATAGAGCGAGAAATTCATTGCTACTCGAAGTTCTTTTTAGCCGATTCAAATATAAGCAACGAAGAAGCTTTAGTGAAGTTAAACTTCGGGGCGGGTGGTGCCGACCAAAAAAAAATATCTTAATCGTACAACACATGTAGTTAGTTCAAAATCTGTTTGGCGCAAAGTAACCCACTTAGGAAGAGAAATGTGTCATACCAAAATTAGTTATGCTGCTCATCAATAGTGGCTACAGGTTTCTTTTGTTGGCAACAAATACGCTCTTTAAATATGCTTCAAAACGCATTCAGTAATCGACCCACATCAAAGTCTGAGTGGCTTTATTGTCTCAAATTTTGGGAGGCCCTGAATTTTACCCAAAAAGGAGTTCTGGAGCTGGCACCGGGTAAAACGCATCGCGGCACTCTGGGCCTGGGGTACGTCGCTGGAAGACTTCGCACGGAGTCAGAACTTTATGAATCTGCGTTGCAAGTTCGGCTCTTAACAAACAAGCGGTTTTTGACGATTTATAACGTCTTCCGTGGGCCGACATTTTCTGGAATTCCCCTGAGTGGCATAGGGTGATGGCTCTTTTTTTTAATTGGAACGATGGAACGTGCAGCGTTTGTTACCTTGAGCTGGTAGGCCAGGTCGTCTATAAGTACGTACGTTGGAACTCAAGACCGTCCTTTTTATTTACTAATATTGCGCAGGCGAGGGTCCTTCCTCGGCGCCCCTTGTAATGTGTGCAATTCAGAGGCGCCGCTCTGTACGATCAACACAGTCAGGCGCGACAAATCGTCCACGTTGGCGTTGGCGGAACTCTTCCTATAGACAACCTTGAAATCGTACTTCAGTAAAATCAGAAATTAGCATGTAATCGGCATCCCAAACAAATTAATAAAATATATACGACTTATAGAGAACTCGCGGTCCGTACAAAAGTCCCCAATGAGTCGCTGAAGACTACTAGAATACTATGGCTAAGAAGTTTTTTGATCTTGTTCACAACCTGGACCTTTTCAGGATTCGAGGAGTTCCAGTAGCTGTGATCTTATGGCCTATATACACCATTCCCCGGCGCACGGAAGTATATTTCTTTGTTTTCAGCTACAAGCCGGTGAATTCACCGGCTTCCAAAGCTTTTTGCAGGTACCATGTGGGTGTCGAAGTCAGGTTAATAGCCCATGATATAGCTAAGGTAAACTAAAACCATTTGGTATTTCAAAAGGCAAAGATTTTGTCCATCAGCCTTTGGAACGTTGCGGGTGAGCTTGCATGACCAACTAGCATGCAGTTGACGAACTAGGGTCCCTCTGGCGTACAGAATACCGTCCTCTTTTTGTCTGGGTTCATGCGGATCTGTCAATGTGGGGCAACGCGTGTAATTAATTCCTGCTAAAGTTCAACCTGCGGTAGTCGACGTAGAGACATGCCTTCCCGTCTTGTTTCTTTACTAGAAGAACTGGAAAAATCACGGGCTATGATGCCGTTGTGCAGCATAACTTAAAACGCATTCTGTATAACCTATCTCTCCGCGACGGTAACTTGTCATGGCTGGAAGCGCATCGAAGGTGAATCACATGTGACGACCGTGGGTTGAACAAGATAAGTATGGCTGAGCCGTTCCGGCTGCCCGAAGATATGGCTGTACAGGCCCATAAAAAGCTTCACGAGACGACCGCGTGCCAAGCCTGCGAGGCCGTCGTCCAGCGAACAAGAGTGATCCCGTCTGTTGGTGGCAGCCTAATGAATCTTGTCAGACTCGCTAGATTTATCCAGTGTGATCTTCTAACTTCTCGAGCAGCACCCGACATTGACCCTACATACTTGCGCTCACAACGCTGTACTATAACCCGTACCAACCCCCCACAGAGAACAGCTGAAAATTCCTTTACCTGCAGTATAGTGTTGCTTGTTTGGATCACTACCCTATAACAGCCTCCAATGGTATAATTAATTTCCTAACGGCCCTACAGTAGTGATTACAAGGGCGTAATCGCCTGTCTTTATAACTAAAATATCCTTCTCGAGAACAGCTTTCGTAGAGCTAGTAAGTTGCCGACTAAGAAAAATGGGCCAACGTCACGGTCAACATTAACCGCCCCGAGGACCTTTAGCGACGTGATTTGTATCTGCAAGAGGCTTGCGATATTCGGAGTACATAGCTTACTCATCAACCCTAAAAAAATTGTGTTCACCTCCTCCTCAGAATCGGTGTATTAAAACTGCCTTCTCATTGGAGGAGTCTGACTTAAAACGCAAATAGGTTATCGACGATCCGTTTCTACGTTCCGAAAAAAGCAAGGTTTCGGGCATTGACCCCTAAAATGATTTTATTCTCCATATTTCAAGAATCTGCAGCCCGTTACTAGGCGTTTACCGGACCTTTTTGGTTTGCGTCCGCCACCACTCACGAACTCGAATTCGTTCTTTGACGGTTCTGAGCTCCCGTAGTCTCGGCAGAGTCGCGCAAGTGCTTCAGAATCCGCAGGCGCAACCTCAGTGAGGCAACTGATGAAATTCTAGCCTGCGCATGCATCTTTGACACCTTAAAAGAACTTAAAAAGCGTATGGTATCTTCAATCAGTTCATCAGTGGGAATGAAGTTATAAAATTGTTCTCCCTGACGCTTCCTGCGGGCGTAGTATTCTGATAGACCGGAAGCCACCTCTTCTGGGAATCTCTTAAATGGCTTCGCTTTAAGCTAGACCATTCTACCCAATTTTACCGAGTCACACGAACAGTCAAAAATAATAGTTGGCTGGCGATGGAAACCTGCCGCCCTGTGACTATTTCGTAACGAGAAACCTATCTTCAAGCAAAAAATGACCACTTCTGTTTGATACATTCACTATTATGATAGAGTTCTTTCAGCCACAAGATTTATTTACAATTGTAGACTAAACGAATTTTACTTCTGAATATTTACCTTCGAGCGGGCTGTGTAACGCGAAGCTTCTTGACGTGGTATTCGTCGCAAAAATGCTCACAAGCCACTAACCAAGCGCGCAAAGAAACCACAATAGGAATTGCTACCGTGGCCTCACTATACAACGAGAATGTATCATGCCTTTGTATATGCATAAACATATACACTGGAAATTGTTGGTCTGGCATTCAAATATATTATTAAGTCTTTATTAATGTAGTTAATATAGGGTTGTCACGAGCAACTTACTTTCATAAGTTTTATTTTAGAGCTATGAAAGATCAAGGGCAGCTCATAATTTATGTAAACATGAAAGAATCATAACTTTGTTGATAGAGTAAACATTCTTATATTGTCAATTTTCAAAGAAAAACAAATTTTTCTGATCGTTTTAAGTATAAATACGTATAGTTGATGATATTATTAAAATATTTCCAATTCTAACAATAACATTCAGTTGAGCAAAGCTTGTACTACCGTAACTGAATGGCACGATTATACAAACATAAGCTCTTGAGTTGATAGTCCACTACTCAAGTGTTTCTGTTATCCACTTTTTTTTCTCAATGGAAAAATAATGATTTCATCATATTATTTCTTACGGGGCTGCGTTCTGAAATCCAGGCACACTTGTTTGATTAGGATTAAAATTCTTCTACATGATGCTCTTTGTGCGATATGCGAAATTCCCAAAAAATGGTCTTAGTTACTTATTTTCGTCGTCTTCACCAGCTCACTGATAATCTCAACTCTGAGGAGTTCGCATACCATTGTTTTCAGTTTGAGCCACGTGCTTGGAAGAGACGAAATCCGGTACGCGGAGAGTGTTTGTTATTTTATCGAGTACCATGCTCTTACAGAACTTTTATTGTCATTTAATTTGGTCTGCGCGTTACAGAATATGAACCAACGAGCCGAAGTTCAATTCCACTCAACGTATCTAATTACGTACCATTAATTCTCGCTGCGTAAATCTGTTTAGAAAGCTTTTTGTGGAAATAACGCAAGGAATATGTTTCAGGGCGATTTCTCTAGTGGACAATGTTTGCAAGAAATGCCACCAAGGGTAGAGAGTCCATATTGGCAAACTTACAAATCACCCACTTTTTTCCGACACAAAACCGGTAAATAGTCTTCTAAAAAGTAAGCAGTCAGTGTGATTTACCCTGACAACATCCTAACAGCAGTACAAAAACTTTTGTCTATGAGGATGAAAGTAAAAAGGAGAGAACAGGGCAAATAGAATAAAGAAGTGAGTTTCGGAGGGAAACGAAAACATTTTGTAGACATCTTTGGAGCTTGAAACTTGTGGCTCTTTTTGTTGGCGGACAAAAAGGCAGATCTTGCAGAAAACATGGGTGATGATTAAACTATCATCAAGAAAAGCCCTGATTTCTACCTGATGAGGCCCAAAAGGAAAAAAGATTAAAAAAAATAAAAGGACCATAATAGCCCGGAGAACCCTAGGTAGTTTCCTATATCAGGAAAAACTTTCACAAGCTGGCTATAGGAATCCATAACCTTGACACAGTAGAGGCCTAACAGACCCAGGAAGACAAAAAAAAAGCACCTCTGGATCCAGGAAGATGACGGAAAATTTGATGGAACAAAGAGGTAAACTCAAGGCGAAAAAGTACAAAAATAAATGGAAAGCCATACAGATCAAGTAGTGATGTTCTGCGATTGATGCTACAAAAGCAGATGCTACAGAAATAGATTCGGAATCCAGTAAAAGGGAAAAAGAAAGCGATTTCTAATGAACGTATTGCATCTCTAGTCAAGAACAAATGGCCAAATAATGTACGTGAAAACGGTAGTGACATACAAGGGAATCCCTGAGAAAGATTCCCTGAACGTAGTTCTGGGCGTCAAAGGATGTGACAAAAACGTCAGGTTTCAAGAGCACTTCGGAACAACCCTGTCGGGCCTGATTTAATTTAGGACCCTTGCGACCCCCTCAAGTATAAAAAGTTGTAGCGGTACCAATGGGTACGACATCGACCAGGGCCTTCTCAGGCTTATCGATGTCACTAATGTTTCAGGAATTGAAGTTAAAACTTGCATCATTAATTCAATTAGTCAATACTCGGAGTGGTAGACGGAGTCTAGCCATCATTAATAATCTTCGACGACACCATTTCAGCCACTTACTTGCCAATCGGGTTAGATAGCAAAGAGGGGAAACGGATAGCAGATGGTCTCCCTTACGGCCTCCAGCAAGCTGTAGCATGTACGGGAAGCGGCAAAAGCAGTAGTCAGGTCAAAGAGGAAAGGGAAGTCGAACATTGGATTTTGCGGATTACAGTTTTAAGAGAACGGTTTATGTGGAGACAGGCTGCCAAACCTTAAGCGGGTCATAGTTGCTTGGAGTTTATATAAAGGGGTTAGGTAACCCCGATTCCTATTGAATGTAAAAGCATTTCTAAACAAAAATTAAAACCGGGTCCAACCAGGCGTTAATGCGAAAAGTCGGCGTTGAAGTTGACCTGGACGCTCCAACCGAAGCGGGGTCACTGGTTTCAATATGGGTCAAAGATTCGAATAGCACAAGCACGACTGATGATACTTGCGACAGATTTCATTATTCCTAAAGAACAAGGTCAAAGAGGTAAAATAGAAGTCCCCGAACGATGACGGATTGAATCGCATTGATTCGAATGCATAAAGCTTTAGCGACAAAAACCGTAGCTTGAGCCACTCAAAGCAAAATGACAAAAAGTGCTGCTGCCTCTGCCGAGAGACGAGTCGCAGGGTATAGGGCGATATTTGACGATGATTAGTAAGACAACGAACTGCGCAGCAACGAAAGAGTGCTTTACATACAAGACTGAGGACCCTGAAACACACACGCACAACACGAAAGCTTGCCTAATATAACAAATGCCCAAGTACTTCTGCTAGCTAAACTGCTGGCCAATTTCAATATACATCGAGAGTGATTAAATTTCTCAGAAAGCGCTACAGTGCAGCAAAAGGTTGGCATTAGGTTTATGCTATCAACCGAACTATGCCAGAGTACCAAGTTATAACGGTACAGACGTTGGTATGGTGGGCACTAAGAAGCTAGCGGCTTTGTTTGGGTATATGGGTATATGTTTGGGTATATATAAAAATATATATGTAGGGATATACGAGCGTATAGCTGCTACTTATCCCCTGGTTGTGAAACTCTTTGTTACTCTGGTTGTGAAAACTTTGACAATAGTGGTTACCGAGAATTCCAACGCAGCTGTTATGAACTTCGGAAGTGGCTGCACTTTGGCTAAGGAAGCGGTTTTTCTTGAGTACTTAGCATTCAGCTAATCAGTAACTGACATAAGTCAAACTTCAACAGAATTGGATAGTAGGCCAGCAGAGATTTAAACTTTTTCTACTGCTAGAACGAATTTAGGAATGATTTGTTACAGATTAGCTAGAGAGCCTCAGCGATGAAAAGAACCTAATCTATAAGGCTCATTGGAACGTGTGGTAAATCGAAAGGAGGAAGTCAGCAAAAACTGTAGCAGAGTCAGGAGAGTTTGTATCAAGGCCGAGGGAAGGGTTTCAGTTACTCACAGTAGCTATTAAGCGAACTCCAAGACGCCGAAACCAATTTGCACAAGGAGATCAATCGCAAGATGGCAAGAGCTCATCGAATAAGTGGAAGGCAATCTACGGAAAAAGGCTACAATATAGTACGAAATGAACCAGATGAAGCGCCCCCCAAGTCCTCAATCAGCTAATTATGGAAAATTGACAGACTGTTTTCGAGATGTTAAGGATGATGAGCACATAGTTGGCGCATCAGCAGTTTACGATTGGAATAGAAGATAAGCGGTATGTAAATCAACGAAGCCCGGTGGAATACTCTCAGAGACTGTAAGTTGTTTGCTAACCAACCACTCTAAAATATTCCGTTAAATGGCCCTTACACTTTTAGAAGGCATTTTTCTAAAATAATGGGAAGAGGCTTGTTCTCATATTAAAGCCTGTTTAGTCTGTTGGACAACCGAGTTTATGCAGCTACCCTGTTTCCTCAGTCTACTGGGCAAGCCACTTAAAGGTCTTGTTATGAATTATCAAAAACTGACTGAGAATTAACCCGAATTCAGGAAAAAGATAGCTCGATTCTCTTTTTCATAGAATTGATAATGAAGTAGGCACGAAGAAAGTGAGGAAAGGTGCTAAAGACTTAATACGTAAGAAATGCCATCAAGTGGATGAAAAGCGACGCGACTTTTGAGGCTTCCTCTGTAAAACTAGACGCTTCACGCAGCAATAAATAACTTGTAAAAACTTCCCAAAAAAAGAAAGCGTTTGAGTGCTATGAAGTGTTGCCTGTGAGTAATAGATTAGAAGGTGAGTGTAGTATCACTAGCCCAGTCAGGAGTCTGCCTTCAGTCGACAAAAGCGGGGTTTTTTGTTGATAATTTTTCAGCAAAGCAGTTTTAGCCAGCTAATAAAAAGCCAATGACAACTTAATAGATCTCGTTTCAACACCAGAAAATAATAAAAATTGTAAAATTGCAACGATACGTGCGATGCAATAGCAGATTAATCGCCATAGCAGAACGGGCAATTGCAACGGAAGAAGTAAGAGAAGTAAAAGGTTATCTGAATACTCTAGGGAAAGAGTAGGATCATCGTAACAATATAATAATAATCCCATTATTCTTCGATATATGTGCAATAGGGTAATTAATTACAGGGACAAAGTAATAGCATAACTGCAGAAAAATAATTATAATTGAAATAATGTATTTCAACTAAATATTTGCAGATAAAGAGCTCAATGCAATCCAACATTAGTTTTACCGCTCGGATGAAGATAAGTAAGATAAATTCACAAGAAATGCAACCCTCGTGTTTGTTAACGCATATACTCGTATGTATGTCTGTATGTATATGTATATATATATATATGTATGTATATATATATATGTATGTATATCCACTCGTAGAAAGCTTCTTCCTCACATATCTTTAGCTACTGCATTGATGGTTTTTTTCTTCTATAAAAGGCGGAATAACAGATATAAACTCAGTAGTTTCAAGCTTTTGGGCAAAATTGATTATAAAATTTCTGAAAAGTGCAGCATGCCCGTCGCACTGTCATAAACATTGGGTTTTCGAACGAACTCGATCGTTCGACTTATGCTTACGATAAAGCAGCTTTTTGTGCCGGTTGTTATAGATACTATTACGATTACCTGTGACCGTGGCCTTGCGATGAATTTGGGTAAAGCTGGAATATCGGAATGAGTGACTCTACATAATGCTAAATTTACCAAGAATCAAATTCGTTAATGTTAGAACACGCGGGCGAAATAACTGCAGCAAAGCAATAAGAATATTTGAACAGCTTGAGACCAGGGATGAACTAAATCACAAAAATTATTGTAATCCGATAATTGCAATGAATGGTTGTACGTATTATCATAACTTATATTAAGTTCTTCAAAACAAAAATAGAATTTTAGTCGAATTTTATTAAAAGCATGCTTGTACACTCTTCAATCCTGGCCCATCTTTCGCATAATTTACGTATTCTATCCTGTCAGCAACTTTCAAATCTGTTTTCAACAGCCTCATCCAGTAAGTTTCAAAAATTTTCTTCATTGTAAAATGGACACTTACCAATTTGATTTGCCAGTGGTTACAAAAAAATGGTGATTCAATGGCGGAAGTTTATATAAGTAAGTGCAGAAAAATCTACCACTTAAGCTCTTGTAAAACGACTTTAATCACATTTTTCATGTGCGTGGAGTGTCGTTGTTGTGGAATGACTTTGTTTGATTTTTCTTTAATTACGTGATGTAATGGAGCGCTACATAGATCTGTTGACCGTCTTGTTCTTCTTAAGCATTCCTCAATGTATAAGACCCCCCTTCCCCCCAATGCAATTAAAGGCGAATCCATGGTCTTCTTCCAATGATTAAGGTTGGGGTTAGGTTTATTCCACAGCTCTTTCTTCATATCGGCGCAGAGGCAATACTTCTTGTTACCCACAATAGCTCTGCATAGGGATCTATCATTGTGGCTGTATATCAAACTGTATTAATTTAGGTGTTGAGAAACAATGATAGGCCGTATTTCATCGTACCCTCAATTCAATTTATGGGGCACGCCAGCTCCTAACTTGTACGCGGCGTTCAATACTGTCTTGTGGGCTCATAAAGTGGATTCTAAGAACTTGACAGTGCTAGATGTGTCGTGGCATTAGTAAACCGATTTTATGACACGTAGTGTCTTGTACAATTAATAAAGGATTGCAAACTCTCTTAGCAAAACGACACCCTGTAAAACTGAAAAAAGTCACCTAATACAAACAATTATTTTTCTCGTTTTTTGGCGATAATATATGTTGATATACGATAGTTCTACAAATGGTTGTAGGTTTTCCTCATACAACAAAAGTTCATTATTTCTTATGAAGCATGTTTTACAGAATTTAGTTTTATAACTCAACATATTCTAGATGTGTGTCTTTAAGTGCCCCTAACGTTGATCATTTATTTTTTCTGCTGTTCCCTTGCGCGTGAAATTTCGGCGTTGTTTGCGACTTTCACTGTGTCGACTATTTGTCTTCGTCTAGCATTATTCTGCCGAGGAATTTGTTTGGTTTTGTGACCATCTCTATGTCGATCATCAATTTCTTTTGCAATCCAATTTTACCTGGGAGTTTAGTGTCTACGGAGGTTCGCTAGATGTTGATTATCTTTTTCTTCCGCTGTCTCATCCTGTCTGCTGGTTCGATGATTTTTTTTATATGTACGATACTCTACTCCTTGTAACTTGTAACGCAAAGCATCGTTAATGTACTTCTCTGGCACTATAAGGCTCTTAACCGCCTGAATCCTGGACTCCGTGTATATGAGTTTTAGTTGAAAATGGATTCAAATGTTACTAAAGCTTGCAGAAACGGCTAGTGGTTTGTGAATTCATTAGTCGCGTCCCGTCCTATCCTTTTATAGTGTTTCCGTTTCTCCGGCAGCAGTAATTTATTGGACATCCTATACCTCTCTCTTTCAATGTGGTCAGCTGTAAGGTGTGTCCCATGCAGTCTTGCTTAGTTGCTTATCGGGTGCTATCTCAAGTTCGACGAAGTGATCTAGATCTATTGTTGTTTTCCTTGTTTGTCTAGTTAGTTGTTCCATCCTTTTTCTCTCTAATGCTTCCTTTTCAATCAATACATTCCTGTTCGGTTGGTTTTGGTGTCACTGTCTGTTGTCTCGCTGATGTATTGAGCAAAGTCGTAGGAACCTGCTCACATTGCTGCAGTGAGATTGCTTTCAGAGGTTCGACCCAGCCATCAAAATGGGTTATTACCGGCGTCGACACCACAGCCACAGTATACACATAGAGGCGAAGGCGCCTTACCTGTTTTGTGCATATAACTGTGATCCGTTAATAACTGCGTAATATAGCATGTCAGTTTCTTTCCGTGCCTGTTGATCCAGTCGGAATAACACCTTTAACCACGGCTTCAGGTTTTCCATGCAGTCATGGATCTCTCAGTTCATTTTTTTTAACTACACCATATTATATGTTGTTTGTCAACCTTGAGACCGCAGGGTACCACTTTCACTAGAACTAGGGCCGTACAAGTACCTATTTATGTACACCCGGGTTGTGCACAATACAAGAATAGTAGAGGCCTGCTTTCTGTCGTCGCCGATATCGATTGCCGAATCCATTATATTATATATATATATATATATATGGTAATGGATTCGGCAATCGATATGAGTAGAGTTTCCCTTCCCTCTACCGAAAGGTGTTTGGCATTACCGTGCCGAGTTCTTCCGTCACCGGGGATCGAACTCATACTTTTACTCAAGAGTGTCTCCGGTATCTAACCATACTTACTATCTTAATTTACTCGTCGTTCAAGAAAAGAAGATTAAGCGAACGATGTATGGTAAACAATTCATTTAACATTTTGAAATTTGCAGGGATACAATTATATGATACAAGTTTGTGTTCTTACGAAAGTGAGTGGTGACAAATCTGAAGCTCTCAAAAATAATACTTGAAGGAGTGTTGCGTTTGCACAACATTTCTATTCTCGAAGTTGGCATGTATTAAATAGATATTTACTATTTTTCCACGCTTTATTACACAGATATTTTCCGTTCTTCTTCTTATTGCACGCTTTCTTTTATTATTATTTATCGTGTAATTTGCTTTTCTGAGACGAATGCACGGATGTTAAGCGGCAGGTGAGAGCATGGCTGCTACTGGACTCGTTAGTATCGAAGTGTATTTTAACATGAAGAGTTAGGCCAAAGCATTTAGTAATCAAAAATAACAAAAACTGGATCCCATTAATCTAACTTGCACTTCGATGATTCTCTGTGGCTTACATAGGGGTATTAGAGCCGTTTTGTTAGCATTTATAACAAAACCAATTGTTGTAAAAGTTTCAACAGCTTTTTCAACGGGCATAAGAATAGTCTGCATATCAGCATCCAAGCTCTGAGGCAACTTCTCTTATGTAGACTCGATATGATTAGTCATCACGATTTACCTTTTTTTGCCAAGCTTTGAGCTGTGCAATTGTGATCGGCACGCAGCTTCTACATTCTAAAATTGGGTGGAAGATCGAATCATGCAAGCGGTTGAAAACTGTTGCAATATCTAAAACCACTTTAAGACAGATCTGCTCATTCTCAATCCTATGAGTGGTATCCTACAGAAAATGTTCCACCGACCGTGGCTTATGGAAGCTAAACTAACGGAAGAAGAAGAAGAAAAGTTTTTAAGTTTGCTAATCGGTAGCTTGTTAGAAAAATATTCGATGAAACATATCTGGCGGTGGATAGGGGTCTGTGTAAACTTTCCTTTGTTTTTAAGTAGGGAATTTATCTTCGCGTTCTTTAATTAGGCCGAAAAAACCTGATATAATTATGTATTAGATGTATTGATTAAACTAGCCAATCGATAGGCACGTGCCGATACTTTGCTACAACTTGTTGAAACCCCCACAGCTTTCGTATCTTGGAAAATTTTTGAACTTCGAGTGCATGATACGATTAGACTGACGACAGTGGTGTAGCCAACGGCTGCAAAGTGTTATATTCATTCAAAACCTCTAAAGCTGACAGATATCACCTTACAGTAGTTCGGGCCTGTAAAATGAATTTCGAACAAGCCACAATGCCTGCATCTATCTTTGAACACTATTGTCATAAGCCTTTAATCTCCTGATGCTATTAGTATTACTCCGCTTAAGGCACCATACAGCAAGGAACTCAGCCTTAAAAAAGTTGTCGTATTCAAGCTAAAACTGTTTATAGAGCCCTTAAAATGTTGGATTGACATTTATTGTATCACAGACCTGGAGGCAGTTAGTGTTTTGTTGCCGACTTGAAAACAGGTCTGTCGCGCATCCGAGGGGGAACTGGGAGGCCTGTTTTGAAGCGACGAATAATTCGTGTTGAGTATAACGATAATAGTATAACGATTAAGAAAAAAGCCAGGGTATGGACAGTACGCAAGGAGGGTTTGCCTTTCTTCGCTATGGTTATGTGGTCTTCAGAAGGTCTCGAAGATAGCCGTATACTCTACTAAATATCAACGCTTGCTGAACAATCTCACATTCTATAGTGTTCATAAACAGCAACTATTTAGCAGCTTTCGAGCATATCGCCTTCATAGTTCTATACTGCAAAATAACGTAACGTAGACAACAAGGAATAAGTAAAAAGCAACTTGAAGAAGAAAATCAGATTAACTGACGACATGGAGAAACGCGAAAGTACGAAGGCACACAGAGTTTTACTCACTGCAATTTCTTTTTCGCTTCTAGATAACATAATTTGTTGCGTGCAACGCGTATCCAAATGAATGAAGCACGTGGAAGATTTTTCACTGTTCGATTTTGGTGTACGGTTTTTTTAAAATTTGCTGACTGTTATATGGAATAATATAATTCGTTTGTTGAAGTATAAAGAACTACTTTCATTAGCTAATATCATAGATTACCAGATACAGTAGATGACAATTCGTCAGTCATGTGCTGTGTTCAGTGTGCAAATAAATATGGAAGGTGCAATCCAAAGAAATAATTATGGAAATCAATAATGGTTTAATATTTATTTTAGGGCTTAATAATAATCGTTTTTATTATATAGGTATAATTTATATTACCTAGTGCTACACAATTTGCATCGACCTATCGCCATGGAACAGAAACCCATGATCGTTACCTGCATAATCAAGCGTTACCGTATATGTTTGTTTACATTAGTGTTTTGCTTTATTTTTAATCTTAATAAATACTATTTGAACTTCTAATCTATACAGTAGTCTTGTTGTACGTTTTAGTATGCGACCTGAACGGAATTTGACTAACGCAGGGTTTTATTATCTGTTTTTTCTATACCAAACATATCCAGAGTTTCACATAATGGCCAAATGGTTTGCAAGGCGGTGACGTCTTGGAAAATGCAAACGTCTCCGATTTGTAGTAATCTCCTTTCGACCAGAGTACTGATCTGCACGGAGCGCAAATACTTTAAGTATTCCTACTTGAAATGGTTTCAAAACGAACCAAGTGTTCATTGCAGAAATCTCCAGCACTTAAAAAAATAATTGCCATTTTATCAGCAAGTGATTCTAAGATCTTTTTCGTTAATGGTAGAATCTTCTGGCAATAGGAACCAAACAAAACATCAGCTGGCTAAACTGCTTTAATTTAATCTTGGCCCAAAGTGACTTTCAATGGAAGACTTTGATTCACCAATGCCTCGATGGATAGTTGACCATTCTCGAAGCGATCGTGCATTTTTGTAACAATTTTATCACCCCGCTCAGCATTCGCTCTTTGAAACGGCCGATCCAAGGAGAAAAACCAACTGATTTCCTTGACATGCAGTTAATTTTACGCATTTTTGTTTTCATATGTTGATAAATTTGGTTTTTCTCGGAGCTCCTTTGAATTTCGTGCCACTAACAAAGCATATTTTAGAAGTAAATCTGTTAAGGCAGTGCCAAGCATGAATTTATAAGTTGAAATGTCTGAAACTAATTCCAAGTAAATCGCTCTTATTAGATCAAAGGTATATATATAATGTTATTGTCATTTTTGACGTAGTCCAGCAAATTCTGTACCGGTATGAACAAACGAAGAGTTTCGCTCAATTATAGAACTTCGTAATGTAGGTATTTATGTCGAAGCTAAAAATGCCTTGAATGTCATGCGTAAGTTATGCACTTCAATCGCTTCATTAGTTAGTTTTTGAATGAGAAATTTTGATCGAATTTCATGCAGTACGGATGCAATGTCACCAGCATGGAGACATTTGCTAGCCTACATCCAATTCCTCAATATTTTAACAGGACCGACTTTGCCCGGCAAAATTATTTTTCCGCTGTACGAAATTTCTCTTGACTTCTGTAGTCTTGATTTGTAGGTTAAAAAACCGTTAGCTTATAAGACGAATGGTTTTTATTTCCCGAAGCGAGTTTAAATTTAAAATGCTCTTGTTAACTGTATTTTATTAGCGTTCTCTACCTTAAAAAATTCAGTTGAGTGAAAGTTCATATTTTCTCAGCTTTGTTAGCTATACTTTGAATTCTATTAACCTTGTTTGCAACGAGCCGCTTCCACCAATTTGGAGATTTTTGCAATGCTGCAGTATTTTCTACAAAGAAAAAAGTTGTGTCGATTGATTTTTATATTAAACAAGTTGCCATTAACTCCGCGAGCAGTTAGAGTTTGTAAACGGAGAATTTTTTCAGGTAAAATCATGCGCACCTTAGCCATAACGAAGAAAGTTGCAGAAAACCATATGCTATTTCATGTAATTCCCTTCTCTCTATGTCTGGCCTGGAAAGAGTTTAATTGATTTGTGACGATTCGTGCTTTGGAAGATAAGCCTTAAACTCTTTAGCTCGTGCAAGATATTTCAAATTCTTAATCGATTTTATGTCGCAAGATTTTTTATGGTCAGATTTCTGTTTGTGTGCTGATAGGCGTCACTACACGAAACGGATTGAGGACTTGTGCAGAAGCTTTGGTACGTTTCTCTTCGTTAGGCTTTTCAATGAAGAAGCATATATTACGTTTTCTGTGGAAACACCTAATTTGTCTTCTTGTGATATGACATAATACCCCAAAAATTTGAATTCACTATTGTGATAAGTGACCTTTGTGTCTGAAGGTGGAGCCAATTCTCTTAAATATTTTCACTTAAACAGAGTCTATTGCCACTTTTTAGAGGAAATTACCCAGAATGAAAAATTGTACTAGGTAATTGAGATTTGTTTTTGCCGTCCTCTAACAACATTGCGCCTAATGTTATGTTGTCCATATAGAACGTATCACTTATATTTTAAATGAATTTTGCATACTCTGGGTATAACTTACTTTCAGTTTTAAAACGGTTACATCAATCCATCAAACGGAAAGGGCTACAAACTAGGTCAGCATCCAAAACGGTTGATTAAAGTTTCTCTATTTGAGCTGACAGATTTTATGAAATATTTAAAGGCCATTTAAACCATAAAAATACTCTAAGTAATGGATTGAATTTGAATTAAAAATTGAAGGAATGTCCCTTCAGTACTGTTTGTTGAAATGGCTGATGGAACGAATGGCTAATCTTCTATTTCAGTACCTAGTTGAATTTTTTTAGATTTTATCGACACCTATTAAACGTTGTTTGCTATTAAAGGACTATTCAAATATTGATCTCGAAGCCTACGTATTACAGAACGATCGTCTTTAACCTTATTTTAAGAAAAAATTTAAGTGACGTATTCCATTACTAGCAACAGGACGAAGAGTGTCTTCTAATTTTTCTAATTTCTCAATTGTAAGCAATATATAGAAAAGTTTATTTGATTTCCTGAATCGCTCAACATCACCAGTGAACTTCGGGATTCTACCTGATTTATTGCTATAGCCCACTACCACTCGAGGTAGAATTTAAGATGTAGATTGATCTGTCACATAGGTTATATACATAGGAAATACAGGTTTCTGAATGGCACATGATTTTTAAGACCATGAAACTCTTTTTAATTCCTTTGCTCTCTAGATAGTCGTGATATCTGTGTCGCTTGAAGTTGACATCTCAATCAGTCTACAGGTTGAATACCCAAAATATATAGAATTAAATTAGACTCGTTCTCGGAAGGTGGTAATTAACAGCACTTGTAAATCACTTAATAAATTGTTTTTATATCAAATTTAACAGTTTCATTTGACAAAATAACTCTGCCGTAGTCCAATTGCTTTGTATCGTCTAAAACAAGAACTTTGCTTTGATGAATGTTAAACTTGATGCGCTTTCATGCGCTAGCAGTTATACCTAATGGAAACGCCAGCATATTCTGTCTTGGCTGCATTTGCCGCACAATTGAGGACACAAACTGGCACGTTTTCAAATGATACCCTGTAAAGGTTTCCGGATGACTGTCGTTCTTTGTGGCTGTGACTCAGCAATGATAACTCTGACGGAACTTGTTCGACATCTTTATGGCAATCGGCTCGTTAGTAAAAAAAACATATAAGAGGCCTTAGACACTAACGATGCTCTTGCCAATAATACACAATGATACTTTAGGGACGTAAGCCAACAGAGGAGCTCAAGATTATCAGATTTTGATTTAATCCTGCGACTTAAATGCCGTAGGAGGCACAGACTTTTACTCCGCTAAATTGCCAAGAGGGCGGTAGTGTATGTAATAGCCGTCACATCAGCTAAACCCAATGTTTTGTCATAATTTTGATACCAAATATTAACTAATAAAAAAATGCTATGCTTGGTTGGATTGTAATCTAGAAGCGGCTCCTCTGCGTCTTGCAAGAAACAACTTTCGTGCTGTTCGGTTTTAAAGTGCTGAGATTTCAAAACTGACTGGTTCAAAGACCGTCACATACATGCTGCGAGTGTAGAAGCTAAATAGCGCATTTTAGCCAGAAAATGAGCCGTTTTCAAAATTAGTATACTTTATTGAGTTTTATACTAATCATAACAGTCTTTAATGCGGCAGCAAAACGACTTGCTCCAAACTACAGATGGGCCGACCGGATCTTCTGTGTCAGTTGTCTGAGCTGTTAATGAAAACGTATCAATCATTGATCGTTTTTAATGCGTCAACAGGCCAACTTCGACAAAGCTATCAGAAAATAATAGTCGATTGTGGAACACAGTATAATAATCTACAACGCTCTTTTGTAAGAAGAGCTGAAGACTGCAGTCAGCCAGCCTTATTGAAACCCAGTTCCTGCAGGAGAACTTGTCTCGACGATATCTGCACCTAGAGTGGTGGCCACGCTCCCCGCATGTCACAAGAAGGCACCCTGAAAGACTTTACTTTCTCAATGTATTCGTCGGAAAATCATTTTATTTAGCTTTTGTCAAAAGGTCACACTCATGTACACACATACTATAATACACATTTGCCAAACAATAATCCTAACTTTGGATACGTTATGTTACACAGTATTATTCATATGTCGCATCCGTATTATAGTAAATTCGTTGAGTAACAGGATTACCTGATAACTTCAAGCGCACAATTTTAATTCGAATAGTTGGCTTCAATTGACAAACTTCGATGGAATTGTCCTATTACCCACGTTTTCCGTTCCTCGATTTCGTATTCTTTGAGTAAATAACACGGTGAAGTGAACCACATAGATGGTTTCTCACAGCTAAATGTTCCCAGTTGAATATTCTCAGATTTGAAGCAACGTTTTTACATAAAACTTTAGAGCTTGCAACGGTTTTCAAATTTCCTCCACTACAAGCTATATATAGTACGTAGACACATATATTAGGTGATCTGCAACTATCTAGCGGATCGAGAAGAGTATTAATAGCAGATAAAATGTAGTACCATATGCATGGAGTCTTTAGCTATTTACGACTATAAGCCGATTGCGTGGCATTAAAGGATGATTTGCTAAGAAGTAAACTTACAGACAACAGTCAATAATCAAGTTTTCGTTTATTGAAGACGAAAGCGCCAACAGAATCCAATGCAAGCGCTGAAAAGCTTTCGTGATCACAGCAAGCCGTCCTTAAATTCAGGAGCAATCACTATCCCTAAAGCCTTTAGTTCCCAATTTAACCAAACTTTTCAAAACCAAACTCACTAAGCACTGAATGATATCTTTGTCCTTTTGACGACGTTCGATATGCGTACTCGTAACTTATAGGTATAGGTTTGATATTTCGTTTGCATGGTGCATAGTTCAAAGGTTTTTCAAACTTTTCGACTGGCTTAATAGCTTTGACATTTGAATGTATAGCAGCTCTCAGCAAAGGTTCTATTCTAGTTCCTCTATAGTTCAACAGATAACACTTACCACAGCCAGCATCAGAAAAAGCATGAGCACTTAGAGCAGTCGTATCCCCTATATATGCTTTCTATACACAACATAACAGAGACTTTGAAGAGGTTTCTGCCTTTATCTTCCGACGCTATACAGAGTGTCTGTGTTGTTTGCTACACTAGAGTAGATAAGAAGGATGTCTGAAAAAATGTATGCGCAGTTAAAATGATTACGACTCTAGTTTTTAGCTACATACAATTAATATTTATATTGCAAGAAAATTTACTTAAAATGTATAACTTCTCCTTTGCTGCATATGTCCCAATAAAACGCTGATAACGGTGTGTTATTGATTCAGGAAGCATGTCCTTTGATATTGTGGCCCATCCTTGCCTAATTATAACTTCTAAATATTTTAGTGTCATCGGTTTGCTAGCGTATAATATATTATATATATATATATATATAACCCCACAGGAAAAAAAACCCATTGGAATCAGGTCTGGATATTCTTTAGGATTTTTTCATTCCACTTATCTGTTTGTAAGATATTAATCAAGATATGCGTCATGATGATCGTATCCAAGTGCTCCGTTCTGTTAGAAATTAACTTTGCCATATTCATCGAAATACTCCTGGATGCGTAATAAATATTCTGTGCTAAGCACTGTGCATTCTTTTTCATATTTTTCGAAATACTGTTCGCAAAATTGTCTATTTGTGGCCCGGATTACTTCTCTTGATAGTGTAACTGTCTCATTCACAATTTATTAAAATGTGAATGATATTTGTCTTGTCTTTTAGGCTTTTCGATAACTTAACAGTACTCTTTCCTGGCTGGTGAAACTTGTTAATGTTCTTGATCTTGCGAAATGTCGTATATAAACATCCTGAACAGTTTCATCCATTTCAAACTTCTATTTTGTTTGCATAAAATCTCCTACAATATTGTCGTTGTACTTCAGCTATATTCTCATTCTTCTATAGGATTTTAAGGGTTTTTTTGTTCAGAAGGTAACCTTCGTTCATTCATAATTTTCATGTAGCTGCACGCTGCAAAGAAGGAACAATCAGGAAGTATACCGGTTTTGAAAGTTTTAAAAAAGTTTGTGAATAGCTGCAAGCAGAAGCAAGGGATACAGAAATAAAAAGCGAAACTGTGCCACATTTATAACAGAGGTACGCTAATACTACCCTGCTAATTTTTAAAACACTGTATTATAATGACAGAAGGTTAATATATGTTTAAACTTCAATCACTACAGCCTCTTACTTCACAATTTTGTTAGGATAAAGGCACAAATGCTGCTCAGGTTTATATAAAACTATGCTGCTTCAGAACACATTACTGGAAGAATAGTTCAATGAGCCTATCGCTTCCGTCCTGCAAATTTCGATATGAAAGATATCTCTTGCTGTGGTCATTCATATTCGTCATTTATAAAAGTTGATAAGAATACTGCAAAACTTGAGCAAAAACAATCCATGAGTATTGATGGTGTTGCGGAAAATTAAACATTCACCCTTTAACGGTTTTAAACACTTGAAGAAGGTTTGCTACAAAAAAAAATTCGATGTTTGAACGCCAGATCGCAGCTGCCATCTATAAAACTTTACAGAAACACACTTAAATAGAGCCATTTAGAAACCGGTTAATCACGGGTGATGCAAAAGAGATCAGATACAACATGAATGCGCAAATAAAAAAATGTGCTTCATAATCTACAGCACAGCCCAGGCCGACGCCAATGGAGGTAATGCCTTGTGTTAATGGGAACCGTGCATTTTAAGTTGCTGCCCCCTGGCTACTGATTTGGATCTTTTTTGTCAACAACTCTCAATACTATAAAAAGCCATTGAGAAAAATCGACAAGAACTGGTAGACAGAAGAAGCGCCTGTTTCCATCATAATAACGGCAGACCACATATTTTAGTTGTTCGGCAACAATCAACTTGAAGGGTTACGAGAACTTTAATCGGAACTTAAACCACAAAAATAACAGACAGTCATCGATAGATGTAATGCATATTTGATTTAGTGATATTATTTCAAGTTAAAAACATTAGTGTACATCTTGGCTTGAAAACGCTCAAGACCTTTTCGACGACAGAATATAATAGCATGAGGCGGGTCCTACGTGGACTTATCTTTCCGCCCGCCATATAAACAAATTGTCAAGTGTTAAGAATAGGTAATTATGAAGCACTGACGGACGCATCGCTAGGCAACATGTTTCGCTCACTTCAGAGGAGCTGCTAAGAAGGTTAGCTTTATGTAGTTTACGGAACATCTACGGGTCAGTTCTCCGTGGAGAAATGCAGTATTTTTACGACTCAATAGACTAACGAAGGAGACCACTTTTGCATGTTACTCTCTTTAGAAAATGGTCCTGAATTCTTTCTAAGCTATCTAGATTTCTATGATGAAATGAAAACCATATGTGTGAGCAATACAATTATTTAGGAACCAGTATGTCGTTTAAGAGACTCAAGTAAAACTTGAGGTTTTGTAAAGTAAAAGTTTGTTATAAGATTGATCAATCGCGATGTTCCTTTAATTTAAAATTAGGGCCAAGAGTAGCACCAGTCTTCATATGCCGGCACACATGGTATCTGATTACCGTCTAGAAAATAAACGGTGCTATCTTAAAAGTCTTAGGTACAGCGCCTTTTTATTGTAGACAATATAATTTTGGTGTTTGCTACCCAGCATGCTCTTCAGACATGGTAAATTGCCTCGTCTATTTTATGATAGATTTTTAAGTCGCTGGCATATATTCTGTATTCGATAGACATGTTCGTAAGAAAGCTCGAAGCCCTGACAAAATATAATGCGTAGAAGAAGGCCTGGAAAAAAGGCCTGCGAAATTCCGTACGAAGCCTTTGAAGAAGCTGTGCGATTTTACGCTGAGCAAGCGGTTCGTGAGATAGGCGCCACATTATTTCTAAGACCAATAACAAGGGCCGACCTTTTATACCCATACCGGATTTTGAGATTAATGGGCTTAGATCCACTCTGTCAAATACAAGGAAAAAATCAAAACCAACGCTACGCATTGCATTTTGACGACAAGTTGAATGAAGGTTTAATAGTGCAGAGTTATTTATTTGTAATCTACAATGACGAACCTCTATGACAACGCAAAATAGAGACTTCTGAATAATAGCACGATAGGTCTCAGCAGCCAAGCGCAGAGCAGAGTTACATTATTCTGACCGAAACGCTGAGAATATGACTCGTTTCTTAAAGACTTTGCAAGATGATGGACAATACTCCGGTAAGTACGGCAACTAGCTTCCTAAGGATAAGTCGAAACGAGTTGTGTCGGGGTAAATATCTTCGAATCAAGGTCTAAGTTTTTGCCCAAGACTCGTGCACAGCCTTGGGGAAAAATCTTAGAATTTTTTACGCCGAACCTTGATTCAATGAGACGTTGTGAGTGGATTGTCAACGTTGCAATTGTTTAGAGAGCCGCGCCCAGAAAGTGTCTTCATAAAACGAATGACCCGGTTTACGTGGACGTTCAATGATGACGTGTGGCGTATGGGCAACAATCAAAATTTTCAGAAAGTTGACGAGGTGTTGGTGTTGATTCTACACTTTTGTTGCTAACTTCTAAAAGGTTCACCGGTTTATGCTCGCTAAAGTCGTACCTACATTATCCAAGTCAGTTTTGTAATACTTGCGCTGCGGATTTAGGTAAGCGATATCAAAGGTTACGCAAACCTGCGTCGAAACCACTAGCGAGTGTGGACTAAACACGTTAGCTCCTCCTGATCTGTAAAAACCAGGTCAAAAATAATGAGTCCTAGTGGTCGTCGTGGCAAGCTGAACGAGAGAATTTAGCAAGCAAAAATCTAGAAAAGTAGTTTTCGTATAGGAACTGGTGTGGGATGGCGCTAACACCTTTTAGCAAGGTTCGGCACATTAAAATCGCCGCAAAAAAACCACAGCGGCCTGTGCATCACATAGCCCATCTAAAGAATCACATAATTCTTTTAGACGATAGATTATACCGCCAGCTGGACCAGCAGGTGATAGCGGGGCACGGATCCGCCTAATCGAGATAAAAGACACTGAAGGTTATCGCTTCTGAAGTGATGCTGGTTTTACAGGCGTTAATGTAATTTTGCGCCGAAATACATACGCCCCTAGCTTGTTTATTGGACTGGTCACGGCGGGAAACCTCGTAAATGGCACGAAACGACATTTCAGATGATAGTTTGCCATTAGTCCAGGTCTTACTGTTGAAAAATATATTAGTCTATATATTATATAGGCTATAAATGCATCGCAAATTGTAGGCTTCTTTAAAGAGAAGGAATCATTAGATCTATTTGATTTAATGCACTGCATGTCAGCTTGTACAGTTTTAGAATGATCATGATCGTAGTTTGCACGTTTATAGGATATTACGTTTAGCAGCGTAGCATGCTTCAGGCGCAAAAATTTTATCCATAAGAGCGCTGTATTTTTATCTCATAGCTGAATTTTCTATTCTTTTAAGTCTTTACGCGTCCAAGTCGCACTTCACATCCTGCAGCTTTTCAAATACGGTTGAACTCAGTACAGGTCCAAAATAATTATGAATTACTAATGTGTAATTAAGTGGAGAGTTCAGCTTTTGGTTATATGTATGGCCGGTATGTGCTTTACAAAATATAGCGATTCGTTGTTGTACTGTTGAAGATCTTACCTTGTGAAACAAACGATTATAAGAGGAAGTTCCTTAAACTACAATAACCATGCACAACACGTGTAAATAGCAGTCATTTGAAACTGATAATTGCTTCTCTGATGATATTGGGTTTTTTTTTATAATTATTTCCATGCAGGCTGTCATTTTAAGGACTGTTCTAATATTTAGGCCGATCCTAAAACAAAAGAATGTAGCCGGATCTATTTTGTTTTACTGGCAGCGCTTATTTAACACAGTAAAACTATAATGTTACTTCGCATAAGAGTACAGCACGTCTGACGCTGTGACTCAGGACTAACACTAGAAGTGACGCGTTGCGATATTTGTTTTAGTTTGGTTGTGCTGTGCTCCCTTTGACGTGCTTTACCGCCTCTTCTGCTCTATCCGATGTAACGTTTGCTTTCGATGCGCTAAATTTTTCCCATTCCTTCCTGAAGATATAATCTTACCACAGTTTCAAGTCATCACATATGGTAGTGTACCTGAGTAGCTAAGAAGTCTGTACTGCATTAAAATATAATAAATCTTCAATAAAAAAGATCATAAAAAACAGGTTATGCCAACAAATCAAAAATAAAAAGCGACGCTGCATTATTAGCCGGCTATTTTTTCTAATTTTCACAGCTGCAGATCTCTTTTTTGTGGAAACCATCTATTAAATGCAATTAACACACAGTGATAGCCATTCATATGTTTGAAGATCATATTTTTATATGAATAGCGGCTAACCAATGTACCATAATCTCCTCAATTGCAAACTTAAGAAATGTTTAAGCTTAGCAGATAAAGGCGTTACCAGTGCATTATCAAGGAGACCCAACTGCAAACTTACAATACATGAATAGCGCGTTGAAACTATGCTTATAGAAGCTATAAGGACTCTATAGCTTGAAATTCTTTACCAACGTACTATTTTTTAGAGGGTATTACCGCTCTAGTCGGTCGCTACCGTCAGGAGCTATCCCTGCCTGAATTTTACACACAATAGATACAAATATGATAGGCCGTTGTTAACGCTTTGTTTTTTATGTTCTTCAAATGAACATTTTTTAGATAATTTTTGCTCGGAGTACGATTGGTACCCGACCAATAGACTCTATCCTTAATAGTCAGTGGCAAATGTATTTCCTCAAAACAAAACATGATCTGGTAAGTACGGCCAAACCTTCTTGCTCGTACGGAATAACATTCGTACACAGTGACCACAAATTTCGACCCTTTTCCCGACTACCAAACCTTTTTGCATATAAAGTACACACGATCAAATGTTTACATCGGCATACATATTAAGTGAACTTTATATTAATTCTCGAATGATACCCGACTTTCCAAGCGGTTAAATTAGAGCAAAGACTACCAACCACTTTCTTAAAAATAAATTATACAACAATAGCATTTTTTTGTGCTACTGGAATTAATCGTGCCATGGCTTTTTCATGCAATATTGAAAAGTTTGTCTATGAATCCCATAATAATAAGCTGAGGAGATTTCAGTTCATAGCCTTATATAGACATACCTTGATCCTCGAGTAGAAGTACAAGAAATAGGAAAGTCAAAAAATACAATAATTACAGTATCTTCTTGGTCCTTCGAAATTAGTCCTATTAATTCTTTTATTTTAACGCCCTTTAAGAAACACAACACACCTGTAACAAGATTTGTTGTTAAGGGATAGCTGAGAATCAGTTAAAAAAGCATTGATTTCCAATCGGATAGATTTAATTTTGCTAGTGTATGCTGCCTCACAATCGTACGTTAACTTTTCTTTAAGACAGGAAGGCAGACATGATATAAGTAATTTTTCAATGTGTGTTGAATTCTGCCCATTGCTATATAAACGCGACCTTTATGAGATTTGATTCACAAAGGTAAAATAAAAAAAACCACAAACCATGATTAAAACTGTACAAAAAGTTCGTCTTTACTCAAAAGTACTTTGAAATTATTGTAAGTGAAATTACTCCTCATCGAACTATAAGAAGCCTGCAATAATGAAACCTCTGCTTTCAATATGGCAACGCGCTCAAGAGTAACGAACGCAACGAAAAGAGAACAAAGAGTTCTATCTAAATGCTGCATAATGTACGTATTTTTTTAAAGCAATGAATAAAAATGTTTCACTTGATTTTCCTGCTTAGTTTCTTTAGGAAACCTAGAACATACTGTAACTTCATTAACAAGAGCCTAGATACTGCTATAAGCGATACAAGCGATACGAGGATTGATTTAGGCCAATATAGAAGTATTGTAGGAGGCTCTCCCGCGAAACCTGCAGGTACATAGGCAGAATCTATTAGACGCTTGACTGTCTGTGCCATCTTTCATCATCAACTTCCCGATCCGAAAGCCCCCTATCCTTACGAACATCTAGAATGTAACTTAACTCGAGCATTTTAGTATATTGTAAAACGACAAATCCCACCCCGTGTTTGACCATTATTTGCAGCATAAAGTAGTTTCAATGTGCGGGATTAACAAATGCCTATGGCTCGCAGTTATAAGTATATAGAAAAGTGATCAGTAAATCTAGATAAGAATCCAACCTGGTACAAAAACAGAGTGCTGTAGCTGAATTGAGAGAAAATGAACTTCCGTCTACATAATTAGCAAGACCCAATAAATTAAGCTTCTAATTAAAACACTAAAATAACGTTAAAAAGCCCAGAAAAAAGTTTGGGCAAATATGCGATAGACGATATAGATTGCTACGAACAAAGAGGCTGTGGCCGGCCTACACTCTGAAACGGCTTCTAATTCACTCATTCAGGTTATATTTTTTTTTATTAGTTATGATACAATTAATAATCGCTGCGAACATCTTTGCATCTGATTAAGTCACCGGAGTATGCTTCCTAACACACGACGCTACAACTTTCACGCTTCGCTCGCGATAATGGAGGCTTCGTGGTAGCGTGGTTGCACTTGCTTGGATAACTCAGCGTCGCCTGTTCGACCCCCTACTAGCAACTTCCGATGTTCGAGCTCGCGCGGGGTTGACTACTCCTGCTTTAAACACACTTTCATCAGTCGCTGGTCCGATCGCGGTGTGTACGTCGACGCAATTCCGTGATATCTCCGCTCCTTGTATCTGCAGATTGAAAGGTTCTTAGTAGCCGAAAAACAATTTAAATGGCTCCTTGACTGCGCTCTCGCATGTTAAACTGCGACCTTTGAATCAGCGACTGTTCTGACGATATCTTTACCCAAACCGTTGATGCCCAACAGGAGTCTGAATGTATCCAGTATGTCAGAGGTAGTTGCTCACGTGGTCTGTCACTATTATACCGAATGCGCGAAAGAGTGCTGCGAAGCTTTTAGAGCCTAAACCACGGCAGAGGTAAACTTTTGAGTCGGTACGAACGAGTACAAAAGTCGGCTATAACCAAGGCGTAGACCTTACTGCTATGGGTTTTTATAGGACACATGAAACCCACGTCTACTTTCTCGAAGAAGCGCTTCGGCAAGGCCCCCGAAACCTGGCTTTGCGATTAAGTATACAAAGAAACTTAACCTCTCGGACACAAATCGATCACAGGCGATCTCATTTACACAACTGATGTTAGAGCGGGATTGAGGTTTTAGATAGTGTCCCAAAATGCTCTCGCTCTCTTCAGTTGTGAGGAGGTCTACCGAGTTAGTCTTTTCCCTTAAGCTGTGTTCATTTCCACCCGCAAGTTAAGGCCTGCTTTGTTTTAGCCTTTCAGGGGTCTGGTACGCAGTGGGTGAGCCATACAAGCGCCTGAAGATTAGTGGAACCGATGATGGTAATTTAAGTTTTGAAACTACTGGGAAGGTTTCAAAAGCATGTTACAACCTCAGCCAGTTTATAATTAGAACGAAACTAAAAAAAGTTTTTCTTTGACGTTCGATATACGTGCATGGCAATCTAAGAGGTCCGTACCCAATCTTGCAGCAATTTCTCGAACAATTATACCTTAAACAATGCCATGTATACGACGTCACCGCAAATCCATTCTCGCCTACTATTGCTCAAAACTATAGCCACATCGATACGGCAAATAACTCTTAAGCCTTACTCAGGAAGTGCTGATGTGCCTTACGTAAACGCAACAGTTTCTAATTTCAGAGTCTGTATGCCATGAAGGAATACTCATGCCGATGTTCTCATGCAATATGTGCTTCAGCCGCGTTCTGCGTCTAGATGCCTGCTGCAAGTTGGTTGACTCGTCATCCCAGTCCATAACCGACGTTGGACACTGTAGTGTGCTAGTTACAGCTTCTTCATTTTCGTGATAGTGCAGTACTAACATGTTTCCCCAATAAAGTTAACGTAAAGTGTCCTGTGTCTGAAACCTCCCTAAGACACGCCATTTTCCGCTGGGAACCAGCCGTCTGAGTCAATGCTTAACGACGATACCGTAAGTAAAATTGGAATCCACCTGTGAGGAAAAATATTACGGTGACGTTCTGTAAGTGTCGCGCAGAATATAGGCGTTACTTCTTGTTGGTTATCGAGACGATCAAGAAATTTGAAGAGATTGGGTCATTTTTAGAAGTGAAATCTGGAAGACTCCGAAACGGACGATCAAATCACAACATCGTTGCAGTGCACTGCAACACTGATGCCAACCTAATAGCCAAATGTTATCGATAAGCGTTCTGCGACTCGTTTTGAAATAACAGTTATCTTTATGTTTACAACGTTTACTTGACTCAACAATTATAGATCCAGAATTATTGCAAGCGTCGTTTGTTCACTAATCACATGTTGGAGCATAAGGCACGTAATAACGGCTTCTCTGATAACACTTCTTTTGAAAAAAAAAGCCATGTGAATAAACAAAATTGTCATGCCTAGCTTTCGAAGAACTCAAGACTGGGCATCAAGTAACTATTTCACTCACAAGAAGTCTCGGGACGAGTCTTCGGCTCGGGGAGCGTAGGATATTTTTGAAAGTGACGGTAGAGCAAAAGTACCACTCAGAGATGAAGTCTATCGTGACATGCTGTAAATCTTCTTGTATGCAGAAATTAAGGCAACCACCATTGCTTTCAGCAAGACGGAGTAACTTGAAGCACCGTCTGGAAAACCATTAGTTTCAATCCATATTCCGGCTAATCTCCATGAACCGTCCTGGTCTTGTGATTTGAATATTTTCTTAAGGGACTATATGACGCACGAAGTTTACAAAACAGTACATCAGTTTGCCTTGATCACAGGGTCGTTTCGAAATTTTCCTTTAGAATTACAACAATGCCATTTCCATCCTGTACAAAATGGCTAATATGAGCTAGTGCACCGCCCTGTAAGAAAGCATATGGTCTTTTTCAGATATTATCGATCTACGATTGCACAGCAATTTCTTTATCGGTCGTTTCATCTCACCAGAGAAAATTCGGCGACGCGACGTTTTGTTCGCTGGGGACCACATTCAGGTCATGAACACTGACCGGAATTGATTACACCCACAATACGCATATCTTCTAGGTCGTAAACAAACCGCTAATGGTTGAGTTTTGCATCGATAATTGAAAAGATCGGAGAAAAATCGAAGTCCATCTGGTTCTTCTCTTTTGAGATAGTTGAGGGCCAAGCGGCAGTGATGAGGTTTTAACTGCTTCAAGAAATACCTGACTGACATTGATGATATATGATGTGTACCTGGGGTTTTAGTGAATACTCCGTGATATAGCAGTCCTATCGAAATTAATTCCCTAACGGCCTCATCGAAACAAAGGAATCATCAACATGTTTTTTAGATGGTGTTGATTAACTCTTCCCATTATTTGCGCCTGGCGTGAACTTTTGGTTGTGCTGTACTGGAACTTGCTTCTACTTCTTTTGCAACCGTTTTGGAACGAGCTTTTATTTAACAGCATCTCTGTAGGGTAACACATTCGGAAGTTGCGCGCCGTTAGTAAAAGAGATCCGAGTTTAGGCGCAGCACCTTATGTGTATCAAGAATAGATCTACCGGCTGGGATGCGCCTATACACAACAAAATTCGGTTTTCCGGCGAGCAGCTGTCAATAACATAAAATCATTTTTAAGGATAGTTTCAACTTTGTAAGGAAATACCACCAGTAAACCACAAACCACGAACATCGAGGCCCCGGTGTCCCCTGAAACTGCATTGCTGTGGACTACATCAATGATAAAATTTGTGAGTCGGGCTTAGGTAGCAAAGCTATGCATAAATAGCGTATATAAAAAGCAATTACCAGTTTTGAATCGTCTGTCGAATTAATTAAAACGAGAGCATTTCTGCGACACTAATATTCATTGGTGAGTACACACGTTAGTGAAAACAAAGATACAAGTTTCAGATGGACCATCAGTAGTCGTCGCTAGACCCAATAGTAGTGTTTACATTTGTGCATTTAGCATTTGATAAAGTTAATAGTGTACTGGAGCTGTGAGCGGATGCTTATCGTTGCCTAGATACTTCAAATGACAGAAGCCAAGTCCTTTTGCCAAAGTGTGAAAAAACGACAAAATCGAAGAGCGGCCGTGTTATGTGCAGAGGAATCGGACATACTTCCGACATGTGTTCATACTGTTATGAGGTCAAGAAGTATGGTCATTCCGTGAACTCGATGACTCTCCCTGCAGCAGGCGGAAGAGAATCGCCCACATCAGGGTGCCAGCAAACGAAAAGGAGCATGAGGCCCACACCAGAAACAGTCATAAGGCGAAGAAGATATACATAACGGAAGCAGAAGATTGGACTAGATTAAGTGCAGGTATCCCACGAAGACTCAAACCACTGAAATGTTAACCAAGGTGAATCATTTAGATTAAAGTAACACAGGTTGACCGCTATCGCAGTCGACCTGCCCATCCTATGGTAGACCAGTTTTCGTATAGCACAAAAAGTCCACTCGCTTTTAAAAGCGAATCAATAGTACTAATGGTGGCAGATCTAATTGGGTTGGAGAAACGTATTGGAGCGCCTGTACTAAAACAGATGGCTCTCTCCCAACAAAGAAGAAAATGAGCGTAAGGGATTTGCGTGGATAGAACTGTAACGGATGGAAAAGGTACATTTCTGCTAGGCTACGAACTGCGCGCTGGAAGAGTATAAATCTCATATATATGACTTGAAGCTTCAATCCGTAAGGCGTTGCAATCAAACATGGTTCTGTATTTAGGAGACTACCCGTGTAGCATAGAAAGTATCGACCTCTGTCAGAAAAGCCAAATGGGAAAACTGATAATGGAATGGATGGTTCCGAATAATCTGTATGTTACAAGTAAAGAAGGGGAGTCAACGTTTAATCGAGCAAGGCAGGAGTCGAGGAAATAATAGGAAAGATCACAGGATGGCAAATATTCGGCGACGGGAATAACTTAATTATCACTGCGTCGGATTTGCGATCGCCCCGGATACACTTCGAGTTCGACGCGGATCCCGAAGCACAGAACCAATAAAAGACACTTTAAACGCTTTAATTAGAGAAAACGGTATCCTTCGAAGCACTGAGATTCTACATCAAACCCTTGACAGGATATGCAGGCTGGCACGAGGGGCGTTCAAGCACCTAAGTAGGAGGAAACTAGTACAATTCAGGTTCTGGCGGAATCGCGCAGGCCACAAGACCGCTAGCAGGCCAAAAGAGCCACCAAGGGATCGAAAGGCAACACGAAAAAGACAGCTAGTGTGTTTACTTCTTATATATAACACAGGGCAGTGCTAAGCGCGCCATAAGCAACAGCAAAAACGCTGCTGGAAGAACTTTCTTGCAGGTCTCAAGGAGGATTTGTAGGAAAATCCTATCCCTTGTGGTCAGCGGAAAAATAAGGAGAGCCTCTAAACTAGGTATACTGGAAAGAGACAGAATCGACGTACTGAATAAACTATTTCTCTAACGCGAACAGTTCTCACGCACGTCATTGGAAATAAACAGCAACAAATCCGAAGATGCTTACAGGGAATCCTCAGGGCAGCAAAGCGGATAGTGCCGAAGCCAGACGGTATTCCGCTGTTGGTAGGTAAGATACTTTTCAAGAAATTCTCGGAGATAGTGACCATAATAGCTACAGGTACCCTGGGCGAATGTTCGCTCTCGGCCGCCTAGAAAAGGACAGAAGTGGCATTTACCCCACAAAAAAACGGAGAGTTTAAGCCGATCTGTTTTATAAGCTTCTCGCCCAAAGACTTTAAAGCAATTATTATTATTATTATTATAAGGAGGATGGAGTGATGTCCCTTAGCAAGTTGGGTTTTCGCAAGGGCCGTTCGGCCCTGATAAAGATAGAATAAAAGCCGAAACCAAACTCATTCATGGTTCGACCTTTAGAACCCGAAAGCTCTTATGGTCTACACGTCAAAAATGGCTTCAATAATCTTCCATAAAAGAGAATACTTAAAGTAATGACTAGGAAGGCTGTACCACTTTACCTGGCGCACATGTTACTTGATTACTTCAACAAGAGAACGATAACGAGTAAAGGGATCATACTCCTAATGACAACGGGAGTGCCCCAAAGCTCTACATGAAGCCCACCCCTATGGAGCATTGCCTAGGATTGCGAGATCCTCGGAGCGGAGTAGAGCTCCAAGCATATGCAGACTGTCTGACAGCTATGGCACAGACAAAAATGATTGCGGAGATGCAGCTATACACCGATAAGGTAGTGAGGGCAGTCTCAGAATAGAGAATGTAAAATGGCCTGAATTTGTCTTAAGAAAGAATAAAAATATTTTGCTCAGACGAAAAAACGTGTGCGAGAAATCAATCCTCATTTAATGAAGAAGCAAACTTAGATGGTGAAAGATACTACATACCTACGCATACACCTGGGCGATGAACTAAGTGGGCTGCTTCGTGTAAAGACGGCTACAGCGAAAGCAAGCAAAAACGGCGAACGCCTATAACAAGGGTCCCATTTAATATATAAAGGACAAGGTAATGTCGGTAGCGGAATTAGTAGCGCTCTTTGGTTCTCCACTTTAATTCCACTCGTCTACAGACTCCAATGGAAATAAGTTCCTCTGTAAACCACGAAAGATGGCTGCACTGCGAATTTCTTAGATGTATAGGACAGTCAGTATATCGGTGCTTTTTGTCTTAGTCGAAACGCCTCCGCAGAAATTGAAGGCTAAAAAGAGCAAGCGTCTATGGAATAGCGGTCTCGAAGGCACTAAAAAAGCATAAAGTGACCACATCTGACAGGCCGAGTAGGCACCTAGACCAACTGAAAATCTGGGAATGTCAGAAAAAAAGCTGGAGTGTACCGAAGTATTAGCGAACTTACGTTACACCGATCATTACGCGCCCTGAAAATTTACAGTACTACCTACAGAGGATCGGACAAGCCCCATCCGACATGTTTCCACTTCGACCAAGGGGCAAATGATGACTTCTGAGGATCCGAGGGCAAGAGCCAGGAACAAGAACATAACTAAGTGAAATAGATGAGGCATCTCCATCAGTACAAGATCTCTTTTTAGCTTGCCAAAAATGGGACCTGCGGAACTTGTGAATTTCATGTGTGCCACCACCGAAAAGTGAGAGCTTCGAGTGCCCATACGAAAAAGTCATCAAAGGAGAAGCGCCTCGAACAGTACGTAACTAGAATTTCGGGCTCACTGTATTGGGGCATAGCATGTCTAGCGGGACTCAAATATGGGGGGGGGGGGGTGACCACGGCCAAGTGATCCTTAGGCACATGCCATTTCTCCTACCAATGCCGTGATACTGTTCAATGAAATTCCGCACTGGCAAGAGAGCGAGACTCAAGGAAGGGAATGCGATCAGTACTTGTCTCGGTGAAACGAAGGATTGATTCCGACACTACATTAAGTCTCCATGTATCACCCAGCTCTAAGCCTGCGTCAGTGTTTTACATCGAATTCTTAAGAAAATGGTAAATAGAGTGTCTGTTAACGTTTTATCTCTCTGTGAATCAAGTTTTCTAGTACACGTAAGATCAGTAATAAAAGATCAAGAAATATGTGAGGACCTGACAAGAATATACGTGGCATCAAAATATTGCGCTGTTAGTTCTTTTTCAGTACTTAGGAGATCGACATATTGATTATCTGTATGAAGCTTGGATTTATGATTTCCGTCCTAATTTCTCTACGTGCAGAGTATATGATATCGTCAGTTTCAAAATATGGAATTTTTTCAGGCTAGTATTTGCGTTTCATTATATTTAATAGCCTATATGGTGTCTGTCCGAAGTATAACTCATTTTGCTTGCCTGGTTTGGAATACTATATATGCCTTACCATTTTTCTCTATTTCTTTGAAATTATTGCTGCTCTATAATAACTGTTGATATTCATCATCAGCTGTCGGTTCACGCAAATGTAAACTAGTTTTTCTAGCCTGTAGAAAAACGTATAATCCGATTGTAAGCTTACGTTTGTGCCTTTCAACTGTATATCATATGACTCGATTTCAAGAAACCTGAGGCTGCTTTTGCGCAAAATTTTCTACTTTCCACGTTTACCTAAAATTTTACGAGAATCAGCTAATCGTAATATCAGGTTCTAAGGAAAATATTTCATACTATAGGCGTAATACATGTACTTCGCTCCTTCCGATTACTTTTCGGCTTCTGATAACTCCAATTATCACAAGTTTCCCCTTTCACTCTATTAATGGCACATTTCTGGGCTTGCTATTTCTTGAATGTTTAAATGTAGTATTTTTTAATTTTCTCGTCTATCTAAAGTAACTAGCTGTGATGGTTTATTTGGTTATAGAATTGTGATTCTTACAAAGAGTGATTACTTATTCGACAAGTACACTTACTATTTTAATCCACCGCTTTCTTCTTTATCATTCTTTTATTTCCATTTTATACCTGACTTAAAACTATGCGGTTTTTTTTTCGTATATTATACACCAATTCGGCAAGTTTCTTCGCTTTAGCCATAAAATCGTAAGAACTCGTAAGTAAGCAATCTTATATTGTCTTACAATAAGTTCAATCTCACAATCAAATTTAAGCATATACCTAAGTTATGAAAACTAGTGGCGAATACTTCAGCAACTGCAGAACGTGGTTTTATTTTTGTTTGGTTTATTTTTGCTTTTTTTATCAAAATAACTTCTTAGAAAAATATTTTACTTCGTTTAAAACCTCTTACTACAGATGACTCTTGCCAATAGAGAATCGGCGCACATATAAACTGACCAGCAAAATTAAGTCACACGCTCATTTTTTGGAAAATTTTATATCCTAGACACTCCCACAATTTCATTCTATATGATACGAAATGAAGAGCTTTTATTGTTTTAAAGAAGCCTTATGAAACGAATCAGTGATGTATCGGGGTAGCAAAAGTTAAATTGTCTGATGCAGGGTCCCAGAGCCATATGATTGTATTCCTTTTATAGGAGATTTGCCAAACTGAAAGATTAGAACTCTTTGCTCATCAGTTCTAGTACACCTAGTTCTCTAGTTTGTCGACATACAATTCCAGTCATGTGCTTTACACCTCTATATCAGTACAATACAGATCCTTTAGCTACTAACCGCTGAAAATTTTTCAGTACGGCCTAGTACGTTCATCGTGTTTACCGGCGATAGCCGTTAACAACACAAACTCCACAAAAACACCACCTTATACACTGCATACTCAAATATTTAGCAACCTCACCCGCAATGTATATCTCCTTTCCTGTCTTCCTTCATGGCCAAATGAAATTTTACAACAATATACAACTACATTCTTATTTGTATACTGCTCGCACCCCGTTCTGTTTTTCATTTACTTATAAGAGAAACCAATTATTGCACACATACTCAATAATCGATGATGTCTGTTTGCAAAAACAGCAGTAGTAGCATGCTATAGCATTAGAGCTTATTGATCTTCCTTCTTTTAATAGTCACAATTTATTGAAAGCTTCGTTTTGCTGTTTTTGCCGTTTACTATCTATCATTGTAAGCACCGGTGCACCACCCGTTCTTTACGCCTGTATGCTGTACCATTATATGGGTATGTATGGGCATATGGGTAGATGTAAGTGTTTTTAGTCAGAATTGTACATAAATATGTCCCGTTTACTCTCTCAATAGCCCGATCTACATTTGTATAAGCCACAAGGAAGCAGATGAGTGCTATCTCCGAGGAGTTGTTTGCCAGGTAGGTGACCATGTATTCACTTATTCGTTGTTAAAAAAATCTGGGCGAACAAATTGGCTTGATTTTGCTTGTCGAGATTTGTGCTGTTGACGTTAAGGCAATCAAACAGGCGAAATGGTATCGAGCAGTACGATTACGATGGGAGACCAAGACAGGAATGTACGATCCCACAAAAGATGAGAAAACTCAAGTTAAGTTAGCCCTTGTCTTCTATTTTTTTTCGTCCCAGATTGTTCTTTGTAAAGCGTTGCTATTTTTCGGCAATATATTTGTTACGCACAATTTGCTTTAGATGTTGTTTTTATGTGTCGCTCTGCTACTACTTTTCTCATTATATGAAGACGCGTTCCGTTTTTTGTGTCGTGTCCGTGATGCTTTTTAAACAGCTTTTTTCTTCCTGTATAATATTTACAATATGATAGGATCATGGGCATATTTAAATGAAGTAATGTTTCCATTTATCTTTTATTTTGTCTATGCTGTATCTGCATGTCTGGGGTGAGAAAATTTAATGTTTATTTACATGTCATAGTATATACTCGAAACACAAAAGCGGCAAGGACACAAACATTATGGACAAGGACCTCAGTTATACGATTCCACCACTGCTATTACTCGTAACACAATTGAATCCCAGAAGTGGAATAATAATCACAATATCTATTATTTAGTTATAGTAGCACTCGATTATATCTACATAAATGGAGAAGAGCTTCCTTATACAATTGTAACCTTCAGTATTATACATACACCGCAAGGATCGCTTATCCGACGATAGAAAACGCTTGCGGAACAAATTATATCCTCCAGCTCCTGCGCCAGTGGCAATACGGTGATTTATACCGGCGAGAATGCAGTCAGTCATTTTTCACGCTTTTTTGTTCTCACTTTGCTGGTGTCGATCTCCTTCCTTCGTTCTAATTTTCTATTTCTTTTGACGCGGAATTGAAGCCACTTCCTTGATTCTTTTGAGCGGCTCCTTACGTACACGTACTAAATACATACCGGAGCCGTCGCCACATACGAACTAGGTATAACATGATAGGCTCGAATGTGTGTATTCCTCGCGTCGTATGCCGCTTTATAGGTACGCACATTCTATCAGAGTAGATGATCAGAAAGGTATAGGAGTTAACGTGGAGCATTCTGCGTATGTTTGTAACATATTTTGTAAAAACGTTTCCGTGCGGGTGTAGCTAGTAGGAATAGTAATAATAGTAGGATACTTTATAGTATTCCAAACTACAGCATAAGCGCGTTATATTTATTTGGAGTGACAATATTTAACCGGTTCGGACTTCGAAGGAATACTAAACAGAGTTGTTTGAGTTTTGAAAAAAATTGCACACGTGATGTCAACCGCAAGGAAATTTTCAGTGTCCGTCGGTGCACTCGTCAACAGTGCGTCGCGAGTCAAAGCGAAAAGATCCTAGTTCTTGATAACATTCTTTATAGTATTTTATACATTTCCTTAACAGAGCCTCTACTTCAATTGAGTAGCATTTAATCTAGTCTAGCCATCTATTTGTCGCAATCTAGTCTACCGCATTTTTCCATATTCATTATAAACAGAAATTTGTGTTTTTCTTTTCACTTCCGGTTTATACTTATCTAATTAATATCAGTCAGAGTTCACTGGGAGAACGGTAGCTTAAGCTTCAGTCATATTTGTATTCTATTGCAAGTATTTGTGAATTAATAGCCTAGTCTAATCTGATTATGCCTTGTTGTTGTAACGACTTTTACAAGATCGCACACTCGACACGTTATTTTTTTATTTGAAAACGATATTAACAGCTATTCTGTGTGCTTTCGTTGGTGGAAATTTTCCGCTTAAAAAATGCTGTCGTGCTTATACTCAATGTTCTCTCATAATTGTGTGCTATGATTCTTCTCCAAACAATCAAAGATTCTCGGCATCTTGTCCTTAGTAGAGCAGGTTGATATTTGGGAGTGTATTTAAAATGTAGGGGACTTCAATAAAAGGTGATGCTTCAAATTCCAGGTAAAATAGTTTTCCTTTTTTTGCGTTAAGGACAAAATTTTTAGTCTATAATCAAGTAAATATGTGTGTACATCGTATAGAATTGGACATACAGCAAACGCCCTTTAGACTTTGTTGACATATGACCATTATTCAGTCACGATTTGGCATAATTATGGTTGCAGTTCTGTTAAATAGGGTCTATTCTCATGACTTTAGATAGACATAGACGTGAACTTCCGGCTTCAAAAAATCCTAAGGCATTAAGTCACATGAACTAGGTGACCAAAATCCGCGTCAAACAGTAAAATGCACTAAATGATACGCATATGGGTTATCGTCGCTCTTAAATAACTTAAGAATCGATTTTGTTAGAACGCTTAATCGTTGGACTCTCTTTACCAGTAGCTGTATTGTTCCATACATATTTTCCATATATTTAGTTCGTGACAAGATCAAAATTTCTGTATTAAAGCAAAATATACTCCATTTGGAATTCAAATTTTCAGCTTCTATTTACGCATCCTACATTCGTGTGGACCTTATTGTTTTGATGCCTATCGAACTCTATTTAATTTATTCTGCTTAAGTTTCTGTTTTCAGAATTTCACCAAGACGTTTTTAGTCATAGATGGTAGGCAACTAGACACTACCATTGACGAATCTAAAATGAGTTAGCGCTTGTTTTTTAGTCGTCACTTTAAACGAAAAATACAAATAATAGAAACCCGGGTTTCTACAGACTTCCTCTGCTCACCTTTACATCGAAAAAGAACGTGTTATGCGGTAGATTTATCATCATAAGTATTTTTTTACTCTACTATATCAGTTGTATCACAATGCGTTCTTATTTACGTTACATTATTATATTATTAGTATTTATTTTGCGTTAACTGTATATATATAA